>NC_080672.1:199379453-199434453 GCF_030247195.1 Topomyia yanbarensis | reverse complement strand
TGTGTGTATGTGTGTGTATGTGTGTGTGTATGTGTGTGTGTGTGTATGTATGTGCGTATGTGTCAAATAATGTCACTCATTTTTCTCAGAGATGGCTGGACCGATTTGCCCAAACTTAGTCTCAAATGAAAGGTGCAACCTTTCCATCGGCTGCTATTGAATTTTGGATCGATCGGAATTCTGGTTCCGGAATTACGGGTTTCAGAATGCGGCCACATAGAAATTTCTCATATAAACTATAGGAAAAATTAAAAATAGAATTTTTATTTTTGATGCTAAATGTGTTCAAGGTGCATGAAACGTCGAGATTTGATGCAAACTCGAAAAAAAAATTTGACTACGATTCACTTTTTTGGATTTTGGCACATTTTTGCCTTTCTCATATAGAAAGGTTATGCAATCACTCTGAAAAACGTCAACCTAATCCCGGCCCGGAGGGCCGAGTGTCATATCCCATTCGACTCAGTTCGTCGAGATCGGAAAAAGTCTGTATGTGTGTGTGTATGTATGTATGTGTGTGTATGTGTGTGTGTATGTGTGTGTATGTGTGTGTGTATGTGTGTGTGTGTATGTATGTGCGTATGTGTCAAATAATGTCACTCATTTTTCTCAGAGATGGCTGGACCGATTTGCCCAAACTTAGTCTCAAATGAAAGGTGCAACCTTCCCATCGGCTGCTATTGAATTTTGGATCGATCGGAATTCTGGTTCCGGAATTACGGGTTTCAGAATGCGGCCACATACAAATTTCTCATATAAACTATAGGAAAAATTAAAAATAGAATTTTTATTTTTGATGCTAAATGTGTTCAAGGTGCATGAAACGTCGAGATTTGATGCAAACTCGAAAAAAAAATTTGACTACGATTCACTTTTTTGGATTTTGGCACATTTTTGCCTTTCTCATATAGAAAGGTTATGCAATCACTCTGAAAAACGTCAACCTAATCCCGGCCAAATTTTTTTTTCGACTCGTTTAGTGTTTCTGGATTTTAACAGGGGCGTAGTTGATGGTTTACGGAGAGGGGTTACACCCCCGCCCCCGCTCTACTGTTCGCGCTCCTCCTTTAAAAATCTCCTTAAATCACCCCTCAGACCACCACCCCATCCAGCCCTCATACCCCTCCCTTTCAACCCCATCATCTTTAAACCACCACTGTATCACAAAGCATACCAATTTAAGCTGGGGAGTCGTTCGTTCATGGGACTTTCGCCCTCTTCACATACCCAGCCCCGCATGACAAAATGAGTTAGCAAGCAGATAACATTGATCTAATGATGATTAGGCTAATGGAGTATGATATTTTTTTGTTTCAAGTGTTTCACCGTCGACACGTAGCTCATCAAGTTCGTGGCTGGCATGCCATTGTGTATAAGTGCAAAGTGTACTAAGAATGTAATGGACATTTCCACAATTATGTTGAACATAAAAAGCCTCCGTGTCATAGTTTAGAGAAATGAGAAAGGCACAATTGCACCGCTAGGTGGATTAAAACAGGTTTTTTCTCATCTGATTGCACTTGACATGCTTCGGAGATCTGTCTTAATGCTCTCTACTTAGCGCAGGATACGCGAAACCGCTGCTAGCTTTCGAAAGAAAATTCCTAGCTGCTGCTACTCTATCAGTCTCTCTCTCGACTGAGGACTACAATTTCGGTCGACTAAATTGTGCTATGAAAATTGTACTTCCTGGAATTTCACCTAACGAGATCAATTCATTGTGAGGAATTTCGCTGCGTTCCAATATTGCTTGCCTCTGTAGGTGATGATGTGTGTGGATTCACTTCGGCAGCCAGCTCTTTTTTTTAATTCGTTTATTTGACACGGCTCATAGCGGTAGCTTAACGGAGCCGTGGATATTTTATACGTTTACAATACATGTAAAAATAAAAAATACGAACAAGAATTAATTAATTGGATCTCGTGCGGGCAACTTTTTATTGCGAGCGGAGACCTTCTTTCGCGAGGTCTGTTGACAAACAGCGTCAGGGGGGTCATTTAATTCTCTCTTGTTTTTCACGTCCCGGTCGAAGCTGGCTTGGTGTCCGGGATCAGATGTTCTCCCTTGCTTCTTGCACTTATTGTTGATCAGTGTAAATCCGTCGTCATTGTTACTGCATTCGTTGCTGATGTTGCTTACAGTTGCTTTTGGGGTGCTGGATGATTCTTTTGCGGTTGTCATTATGCTCTGAACAGCTGCCACAAATTTGGCCACCGTTTGTGGTTCAGGCATTGGTATTGAAAATTCTGTTTTAGGTTGGTTTGCCGTAGATGAGTTGGCAATCGGTTGAGATGCATTTTCCTATGCATCTTCCGCGCAAGGTTGTCCATGATGAGCTGTCTGATTACAATACTTGCACGTAGGAGTTTGCCCCTCATGGGTGCATAGTGTAGTTTGCATAATTGTAGTTCCGTGAGTATTGAGTTTTATTTCCAAGTAGGAGGGTATAGGCCTTTCAACCCGCATCCTCACTACAAAAACGCCGTTAGGTGTACCCGGGAAGAAGTTTCTCCAAGTATCAGGTGTAACGGATTCTACTTCTCCGTATTGCGACATGCATTTTGCAATTGGCTCAGGAGGGGTACGAGGTGATAGGTCATATAACCTTACATCTATATAATCATTCTCAATGTATACGGGAATCTTAATTCAAACGTTGTCACTTTCAACCACGTGTTTTAAATTGTTCTTCAAAACGAAACGCTCGGCTTGTGCTAACGTGTTGAATGATATTAACACTACCTTGCGAAGATGATGGTACTGAAGGTACAAGACTTCCGCAAGCCTAAGTTGCATTTTTACCTTCAGAAGGTATTCCACTTCACTAAAACTCGGTCGTTTTAAACAAAATTTAAAGTCAACGACCGCAGCGTTGGGTCGGAGTAGAGCTTTTTCGTCAACTTTACTCATGATGACAAGAATAATCCGATATTTTCTTTGTTCTCGAGACAATGCACACTAGAAAAGAATTTTGGCATCACTGTTTGCTACATTACGGTCGTCAGTAGAGCTGATAGTTTTTTTTTGATTTTTTAGTGTTTTACACTCGCGATTATTTTTATTCTCGTTTTATCTGTATATCGTTTTATTCGGTAGTACGTGTGCATTGAAATTTCGTGACTTCAAGCACGATTATATCTGCCGGTGTGATTCGTGAAAGTGATTGTTTTTGGTTGAGATTTTTGTTTTCACTTGTCATTATCACTGCACAGACGTTACGCTCAATTTTTTCGCCTAAAGCGACATCTGCTGGTGGGTAGTTGAGTTGTCACACGTTGCGTGCAAGTTTGCTTCCATTGACGCACGTTACGTCTCCTGCGCATATTGCATACCCGCTAGGCGTTATTTATACATCAAAACCATGGCTTGTAACAACTGCTCGAAAGTGGTTAATGATTCTGATCGAATCACATGTCGTGGATACTGCGGAAATTCGTTCCACATGATATGCGTCAAGATGGATTATGATGTTCGTGACGTCCTGGGAACCCACCCACGGAATCTATTCTGGATGTGCAATGGCTGTGCTGATTTATTCTCGAATGATAATTTCCGTAGAATGGCTTCGCGTTGTTGCGATATAGTGCCTGACGACAATTCTCTGAAATCTATAAAGAACGACATAGCTGATTTGAAAGATGTCGTCAAAGCTCTCTCGGTTAAAGTTGACTCTAAACCGCTATCCCCAACTATAACGCCTTGGAATCGAATTGCTGAATATAATCCAGTTTCAAACACGCCTAAGCGCAAACGCGAAGATGATTCGCCCAAAACAAAAATTCCTAATATTCGTGGATCCAAAGCTGCGTTTGAAACAATAAAAACAATTTCACCACCTGAGGAGCTGTTATGGGTTTACTTGTCAGCATTCGATCCCAGCACGACGGATGACGAAGTTTCTACTCTTGTGAAAGATTGTCTGGGGGAGAATCTGCAACCGAGAATAGTTCGTCTAATTCCTAAGGACAAGGATCTCTCATCTTTGAGCTTCATTACTTTCAAAGTTGGCGTTAGCAAATCATACAGGGATAAGGCTCTGTCCAAAGATTCTTGGCCGGAGAACATCTACTTTCGTGAATTTGTGACCAATTCAAAAATCCAACGACCTATCATCAGGATTGCGGCGGAGAAGAATCCATCTGGTGGTGGACAGTAGCGCCAAGCTGTTCCGGATAAACTCATCTGTCCAACTTCTTGTATCCCGGCGAGCGATTCAGGTCTACCTGGCGAATCGGCGACTTCTTCTGTGTCAGGTAAAGCCAAGAAGGGTATATGTCCTTCCGAAGCAATACAAGATGCTGCACCCCCTCAATGTAAATTCCACTTACAGTCTGCTGATGAACACAACTCTACCGCCGCTGTGAATCTTCAATGTCAAAAACAAAATTTGGATCCCATCGTAACGAGCTCGTCTCTTCACAGCACATTCGGCTCTACAACGATCACAGAAGGACTAAGCACTCTATGCTATGCTGGTATGACTCATCGCACCCTGGGACGCACTGCAGCTAGCACTATGGAAGCCCTTGATCCCCCTGCCACAGTCGAGCCATTGCAGCCAGCGTTCACCAGTCGTCACGGTCCTGTGTGCAGGAGTGGTGAAGGGGTCTTCCAAATCGATACCAACGACAATCAATCGCGGCATTCAAACCTACAAATATATTACCAGAACGCCGGTGGTATGAATTCAGTAATCGAAGATTATCTGGTAGCAAGTTCGGATGAATGCTTCGACATAATCGCCCTCACAGAGACGTGGCTTAGCGATAGCACTCTGTCAGTGCAAGCATTTGGTGCCAACTACGATGTTTTCCGAACTGATCGCAGCTCACGCAACAGTCTCAAGGCTACCGGCGGCGGGGTACTTGTGGCTATCCATCGTCGATTGAAAGCGCAACTGATTGACGATACTTTGGGGGTCTGTGTCGAGCAGGTGTGGGTGCGAATCAAACTGGCTGGCTACGCACTTTTTCTCTGCGTGGTTTATCTTCCACCGGACCGCACTCGCGATTCGACATTGATTGATTCACATACTGAGTCACTGGAACGGATTTCCGCTCAAGCAAGCCCGGTTGATGAGATCCTGATTGTTGGTGATTTCAATTTCTCCGGATTAAAATGGCGCTCTGCTTCTGACGGATTTATGTTCGCTGATCCCGAATTGTCATCTTTTCATGCTGGTATCACCAGTTTGCTTGACTGCTACAGTCTAAATCTGCTGCGCCAAACGAATAATGTGGTGAACGAGAACAACAGAATCCTTGATCTCTGTTTTTCGAGCAAATCTGACTGCGCGCCAAAAGTTATCGCAGCACCGTTCCCCCTGGTAAAGACTGTTAGACATCACCCTCCCCTGCATATATTGCTTGAAGCGATTCGAGTGAAGCATGACTGCAATGTTTCTGACACCGTCAGCTATAATTTTAGAAAAGCCAACTATAATAGCATTATTGACTTCCTGTCGAATATCCACTGGACTGAAATTCTCGACAATGATGATGTCAACGTTGCAGTGCAGACCTTCTCCAATGTTATGAGCTATGCTATCGATCGCTATGTACCCAAAAGAAGTGGCCTTCAATCTAAGCACCCAGCGTGGCACACTGCCGAGCTGAGACGGTTAAACGCGACTAAAAGAGCCGCTCTGAAGAAGTACTCCAAGTTTGGGGGCTACGTGCTGCGACAACACTACGTTCATGTTAACCAAGTCTATAAAAAGACATCGAAGCGTTGCCATGCCGATTACTTGCGAAACGTGCAACGTAAGTTGAAGTCCGAACCTAAAACATTCTGGAAGCATGTAAACGAGCAAAGAAAGGTATCCGGGTTGCCATCAACGATGAGCTATGGAGGACGTATGAGCTCTAGTTTACAGGAGATCTGCCAACTATTCTCTGAAAAGTTCGCGAGTGTTTTCTCCAACGAGAAACTGACACCGACCCAGGCTTCACGCGTGGCTCTCAATGTACCTCAATCATACCAGTCTTTGAACTCTATCAATATCGACGATAATATGGTACAACTGGCGATTAGCAAAATGAAGGCTTCAACCTCGGCAGGCCCAGATGGTATACCAACTATTATTCTAAAAACCTGTTTTAATCCACCTAGCGGTGCAATTGTGCCTTTCTCATTTCTCTAAACTATGGCACGGAGGCTTTTTATGTTCAACATAATTGTGGAAATGTCCATTACATTCTTAGTACACTTTGCACTTATACACAATGGCATGCCAGCCACGAACTTGATGAGCTACGTGTCGACGGTGAAACACTTGAAACAAAAAAATATCATACTCCATTAGCCTAATCATCATTAGATCAATGTTATCTGCTTGCTAACTCATTTTGTCATGCGGGGCTGGGTATGTGAAGAGGGCGAAAGTCCCATGAACGAACGACTCCCCAGCTTAAATTGGTATGCTTTGTGATACAGTGGTGGTTTAAAGATGATGGGGTTGAAAGGGAGGGGTATGAGGGCTGGATGGGGTGGTGGTCTGAGGGGTGATTTAAGGAGATTTTTAAAGGAGGGGCGCGAACAGTAGAGGGGGGGCGGGGGTGTAACCCCTCTCCGTAAACCATCAACTACGCCCCTGTTAAAATCCAGAAACACTAAACGAGTCGAAAAAAAAAATTGGCCGGGATTAGGTTGACGTTTTTCAGAGTGATTGCATAACCTTTCTATATGAGAAAGGCAAAAATGTGCCAAAATCCAAAAAAGTGAATCGTAGTCAAATTTTTTTTTCGAGTTTGCATCAAATCTCGACGTTTCATGCACCTTGAACACATTTAGCATCAAAAATAAAAATTCTATTTTTAATTTTTCCTATAGTTTATATGAGAAATTTCTATGTGGCCGCATTCTGAAACCCGTAATTCCGGAACCAGAATTCCGATCGATCCAAAATTCAATAGCAGCCGATGGGAAGGTTGCACCTTTCATTTGAGACTAAGTTTGGGCAAATCGGTCCAGCCATCTCTGAGAAAAATGAGTGACATTATTTGACACATACGCACATACATACACACACACACATACACACACATACACACACACATACACACACACATACACACACACATACATACATACACACACACATACAGACTTTTTCCGATCTCGACGAACTGAGTCGAATGGGATATGACACTCGGCCCTCCGGGCCGGGATTAGGTTGACGTTTTTCAGAGTGATTGCATAACCTTTCTATATGAGAAAGGCAAAAATGTGCCAAAATCCAAAAAAGTGAATCGTAGTCAAATTTTTTTTTCGAGTTTGCATCAAATCTCGACGTTTCATGCACCTTGAACACATTTAGCATCAAAAATAAAAATTCTATTTTTAATTTTTCCTATAGTTTATATGAGAAATTTCTATGTGGCCGCATTCTGAAACCCGTAATTCCGGAACCAGAATTCCGATCGATCCAAAATTCAATAGCAGCCGATGGAAAGGTTGCACCTTTCATTTGAGACTAAGTTTGGGCAAATCGGTCCAGCCATCTCTGAGAAAAATGAGTGACATTATTTGACACATACGCACATACATACACACACACACACACACATACACACACATACACACACACATACACACACATACACACACACATACATACATACACACACACATACAGACTTTTTCCGATCTCGACGAACTGAGTCGAATGGGATATGACACTCGGCCCTCCGGGCCGGGATTAGGTTGACGTTTTTCAGAGTGATTGCATAACCTTTCTATATGAGAAAGGCAAAAATGTGCCAAAATCCAAAAAAGTGAATCGTAGTCAAATTTTTTTTTCGAGTTTGCATCAAATCTCGACGTTTCATGCACCTTGAACACATTTAGCATCAAAAATAAAAATTCTATTTTTAATTTTTCCTATAGTTTATATGAGAAATTTCTATGTGGCCGCATTCTGAAACCCGTAATTCCGGAACCAGAATTCCGATCGATCCAAAATTCAATAGCAGCCGATGGGAAGGTTGCACTTTTCATTTGAGACTAAGTTTAGGCAAATCGGTCCAGCCATCTCTGAGAAAAATGAGTGACATTATTTGACACATACGCACATACACACACACACACACATACACACACATACATACATACACACACACATACAGACTTTTTCCGATCTCGACGAACTGAGTCGAATGGGATATGACACTCGGCCCTCCGGGCCGGGATTAGGTTGACGTTTTTCAGAGTGATTGCATAACCTTTCTATATGAGAAAGGCAAAAATGTGCCAAAATCCAAAAAAGTGAATTGGAGTCAAATTTTTTTTTCGAGTTTGCATCAAATCTCGACGTTTCATGCACCTTGAACACATTTAGCATCAAAAATAAAAATTCTATTTTTTATTTTTCCTATAGTTTATATGAGAAATTTCTATGTGGCCGCATTCTGAAACCCGTAATTCCGGAACCAGAATTCCGATCGATCCAAAATTCAATAGCAGCCGATGGGAAGGTTGCACCTTTCATTTGAGACTAAGTTTGGGCAAATCGGTCCAGCCATCTCTGAGAAAAATGAGTGACATTATTTGACACATACGCACATACATACACACACACATACACACACACACATACACACACATACACACACACATACACACACATACATACATACACACACACATACAGACTTTTTCCGATCTCGACGAACTGAGTCGAATGGGATATGACACTCGGCCCTCCGGGCCGGGATTAGGTTGACGTTTTTCAGAGTGATTGCATAACCTTTCTATATGAGAAAGGCAAAAATGTGCCAAAATCCAAAAAAGTGAATCGTAGTCAAATTTTTTTTTCGAGTTTGCATCAAATCTCGACGTTTCATGCACCTTGAACACATTTAGCATCAAAAATAAAAATTCTATTTTTAATTTTTCCTATAGTTTATATGAGAAATTTCTATGTGGCCGCATTCTGAAACCCGTAATTCCGGAACCAGAATTCCGATCGATCCAAAATTCAATAGCAGCCGATGGGAAGGTTGCACCTTTCATTTGAGACTAAGTTTGGGCAAATCGGTCCAGCCATCTCTGAGAAAAATGAGTGACATTATTTGACACATACGCACATACATACACACACACACACATACACACACATACACACACATACACACACACATACATACATACACACACACATACAGACTTTTTCCGATCTCGACGAACTGAGTCGAATGGGATATGACACTCGGCCCTCCGGGCCGGGATTAGGTTGACGTTTTTCAGAGTGATTGCATAACCTTTCTATATGAGAAAGGCAAAAAATGCTCTGCCGGTCTAATTGAACCTCTTTGTCATCTGTTTCAATTGTCGCTAACAACCGGAGTATTTCCCGAACTCTGGAAATCCTCCTTCATGTTTCCAGTTCACAAAAAAGGTGATAAAAAGGTAGTTGACAACTACCGTGGTATTACAACGCTAAGCGCAGTTCCTAAGCTGTTTGAAATGGCTGTGTTGGAACCCATCTCCAGCCACTGCAAACAGTATATCTCCGAGACTCAGCATGGATTTATGCCGAAACGTTCAACATCTACGAATCTTCTGTCGTTCACAACATATGTTACAGATGCTATGTCGGACGGCCTTCAAACTGACGTTATCTACACGGACCTTTCAGCTGCTTTTGACAAGTTAAATCACGCTATTGCAGTGGCAAAATTGGATAGACTCGGCTTTGGTACTAATATTCTCCGTTGGATGCAATCGTATCTCAGTGATCGTCGTCTAGCAGTCAAGATAGGTGATTGTGTATCCGAAGAGTTCTGTGCTTCATCTGGTATTCCGCAAGGCAGCCATCTCGGTCCATTGATTTTTCTTTTGTATTTCAACGACGTTAACTTTTGTTTAGAAGGACCACGGTTGTCTTTCGCCGACGACCTCAAGTTATACCATAGAATCCGGAATACTGATGATGCAGCTTTCCTTCAACGCCAACTGGAAACCTTTGCGGAATGGTGCGAGATCAACCGAATGACCCTAAACCCCAAGAAATGTACGGTCATTACGTTCTCGAGGAAAAAAACGCCAATTCGATTTGATTACTGTCTAGCTGAATCCACAATTGACAGAGCGAATTGCGTCAAAGATCTCGGAGTTTTTCTCGATGAACAACTGACGTTTAAACAGCATATCAGCTATATTGTCGCAAAGGCATCACGCTGTTTGGGGTTCATAATGAGAATATCTAAGCACTTTTCAGATATTTACTGCTTGAAATCTCTCTACTGCTCACTCGTTCGATCAACTCTGGAATATTGTTCAGTTGTGTGGAACCCTCATTATCTCAACGGTGTCCATCGAATTGAGGCAGTACAGCGCAGATTTGTTCGGTTTGCCCTTCGTCGATTGCCTTGGAGCAACCCTCACCAGCTGCCAAGTTATGAAAGCCGGGGTTTGCTTATTGGACTCGATACATTGCAAGTGCGACGGGATCTATTCCGTGCTATGACGATTTCGGATATTTTGCAAGATCGAATTGACTGCCCCGAGCTTCTCAGTGCGATAAACATGAACGTTCGCCCTCGCGCCCTTCGCAATAATTTATTCCTCCGATTACCTTTTCGCCGGACTAACTATGGAGTGAACGGTGCCATCATTGGTTTGCAGCGGACCTTCAACAGAGTTTCATCCGAGTTCGATCTTCACATTCCACGTAGCAGATTACAATTTGACTTTTTAAATAGATTAAGAAATTATCATTAGGACCACACTGTGTCTGTTGATATTAATTAATTATAAATAAATAAATAAATAAACTAGATCGAGAGGCCTGTTGTTCACTTGGCTCGATTGTACGTCTGACTGCGGCAGAAGTAGAAAATAGACTGGCAGCCAGCTCTTATGTTTTGGGTAATTTTGCTATCTTATTCTGCTGAATAAATCATCTTCCTAAAGCCTCTACGTTATACTACGGTCACTTTAAAAACGCCCTGCTATTTAATCTTGTAGCTCTCGGCAAGTCAGTAGGTTTGTTCCAGTACACGGAAGTCACTCCGGAATAAACAGGAGCAAAAATATTTGCTCCTTTTTACTCCGGTTTGCTACCAGAAGAAGAAAAAAGAGAAGAAGAGAGTACAGGAACGATTTTCTCCGGAGTGCTTCCAGTTTCTCCTGGTACTGGAACAGACCTAGTCCTGGCACTCTTCTCGACTATTCCTGGCACTATACCGCTGGCGTCGCACTTATGACGGTGATCAAGCTTGGCGAGAGTGGCAGTGGTTTCGTCGGAATTGTTCACTCGACAAGCAGTAAGTGCAAGGACTCTGCTACTTATGCCTGAGCCCCTCATTGAAACCTTCGTCCTGCCGGAGTGTTAGCTTCGTCCGATACCGGAGCGTATTGCTGAACCGAAGCAGTCTGCTACTGGCGCTGCTTCCTTCGAATCGGAATCGCTGAATATTCCCGTTAGCCGAATGTGTCCAACGTGGCCGAAGGCAAACCGATTGCAGCAACACCACCAGCCGTAGCTGACCTTTTAGCCTTTAATCCAAAAGAAGTTTTGGTCGAATTCATTATAATTCTATGTAAAATTTAATACTGTTTTATTTAGTTTGATTGCGCATATTGTTTACATGAGACACTCCCCTTAATTCGTTGAGTAAGTATTTCACTGCCTTTATAATCCTTTTGGAATCAGTTACAATAATCCATTATAATCATTTTATGATAAGTGTATTGCTAGTTAGGACTTTTATATCAGCCGGGCCCTTTTATAATTTGTTATAAAATCATTATCTAAATTCTTCATAATCCATTGTTACGTTATGTTTATGCACATGGCCAGATAGATAGTTTTTAACTGGGACGTGACGTGTGGATACGAAAAAACCTAATGTCAAATGCAGCCAAAGGGAACCGTCAAATGCAGTCAGGGGGAACTGTCAAATGCAGCCAGTCCATTTAAAATATGTGAGGAAGAAAGAGTGGCTATGCAAAACAAGAGATCAAATGAACAGAAAAAAACATATCCAGGTTTTGTCCCAGGATTTTAATAGAGAACATGAAAATTCGATTTGTTTGCATTTGGCAGTGGGCCTTTTTCAAATGTTTGGCTAGAAATTCCTTACTTCTACAATGAGTCATGTACATGAAAAGTAAAAATGTTAAATTTAACGGAACAATGTATGATGCCGACATCAAATAAAAAATTACAGCTGAGCGACCTTGTTTGGAAAGTGTTAACATTTGGCAGCGAACCAAACCAAGTTTTTCATACTATGATCGAATCAACAAAAATTCCAAGACCATGTAAACAATCTCTCTGAACTGTCAAAAAAGTGAGGTTAAACATTATCATGCAATGTTCTCCACCGAGAGGTTCACTTTAGTTTGTTTACATAACCAATGAACTTTGTACCGCGACTCACCACTTCATTTGCCGCGTTGCCAGGAACTCAAGCAAAAATATACAAAACAGTGTTGCCTAAACACACATTTTGAGTCCCACTATTCTTGCAAAGGTGAAAAAAATACTCAACATTCTTGCATTTTTCAAATTTAAAAAAATCATTAAAAAATCACGATAGCTCCAAATAGTCTCATTTTAACGGCAATATTCTTAAAAATGTGTAGTCTTTTGAATAAAAATAAGAAAAAAGGGGGTTAGGTCGGACGAGAAAGGTCTATTAGAGTTATTTTTGTGGGTAGTAGAGTTGGGCATTTTCAACGAGATTATATAATATAATAGTTAAAACTAGAAGAGACAAGAAGAGCTAAATACTTCGTGATGATATTGGTGGGGGGGGGGGGTAGGGGTGTTACTTTTGGGTATAAGAGTCAGGGGAGGGAGGGTAGACAAAGATGGCAGGGAGAGAAAATTATTTCAGTTTCAGGCATCGTGAGATCAACGGATAGATTACAAACTCGGGTGGCCTTCATCAGGGGAATCATGTACTGGGACGCCGGGTGGTCCTCCTCAAGATGGCAGGGGTTTTTCCAGACGATTTCGTAGTACGGCTCAGATGTGGATCGGCTACATTTCGAGTTAAGCGTGTTATGTTCGTGCCGTAGGTCCCGTGTTTGTTGGCTCATTCGATACAGATGCTTTGATACAGGTGGAGGAGGGTTCTGAGAATGATAAGGAAAATAAGAAGGGGCAGTTAGACTTGTATATTGATGGTTTTCACAAAGGTGTATATAAGGGACATATAGAGGACATCGCGGCTTGCCAGCACATCTCGAACCGGGACGTTGGTTGGTCTTCCTCGGGCCCGCAGGGTATCCATTAGCCGAGACCTGGCGGAACTGTACTCGGTGCACGCCCAGACAATGTGCTCGATGTCGTGATAGCCGTCGCCACAAGCGCAGATACCACTATCCACGAGCCCAATACGCCGGAGATGTGCATCCAGCGTGTAATGGTTTGCCATGAGTCGGGACATCACACGAATGAAGTCACGACCCACATCCATCCCCTTGAACCAAGGTTTCATCGATACCTTAGGGATTATCGAATGCTCCCCACTGCTCCACGAAGTTTGCCAACTTTCGAGGGTTCTCTGATGAGTAATACTGAAAAATTCGCTGAAGCAAATTGGTCTTTCGTAAACGTCTCCTTCTAAGGCACCCACCTTAGCTAAGGAGTCTGCCTTCTCATTGCCCGGAATGGAGCAATGAGAAGGGACCCATACCAAGGTAATCTGGAAAGAGTTGTCAGATAAAGCACTCAGTAGCTCCCGTATTTTCCCCAAAAAATACGAGGAGTGCTTTCCATGTTTCATCGAGCGAATAGCGTCAATAGAACTGAGGCTATCCGAAACGATGAAGTAATGGCCCGCTGGTAATGTTTCAATGACTCCAAGGGTATACTGAATGGCAGCTAGTTCTGCGGCGTAAACTGAAGCAGGGTCACTGAGTTTGTAGGAGGCGGTGAACTTTTGATTGAAAATACCGAAGCCAGTGGACCCTTCGAGGTTTGATCCGTCAGTATAAAACATCTTAGAACAGTCGACTTCTTGGAATTTATTATAAAAAATGTTTGGAACCACTTTTGGGCGTATGTGGTCCGGAATTCCACTAATCTCGTCTTTCATGGATATGTCGAAGAAAACAGTAGATTCAGAAGTATTTATAAAATGCACACGGTTGGGATTGTAAGAAGAAGGGTTAATATTCTGCGCCATGTAGTCAAAGTACAGGGACATGAAACGGGTCTGAGAATTGAGCTCAACAAGCCTTTCGAAATTTTCAATCACGACCGGGTTCAAGATATCGCATCGAATGAGCAATCGATATGAGAGTTCCCAAAATCGATTTTTCAACGGGAGAACGCCCGACAGCACTTCGAGACTCATCGTATGGGTCGACTGCATGCACCCTAAGGCGATACGCAAACAACGATACTGAATTCTTTCGAGTTTGATGAAATGTATGTTCGCGGTGGAGCGAAAGCAGAAGCATCCATATTCCATTACCGACAGTATCGTTGTTTGATACAACCTAATTAGGTCTCCTGGGTGGGCACCCCACCATGTTCCGGTTATTGTACGAAGAAAGTTGATCCTTTGCTGGCATTTCTGTTTCAGATACCGAATATGGCATCCCCAAGTACCTTTCGAGTCGAACCAGACCCCTAGATATTTTACTGTGAAGACCTGAGCGATAGTTTGACCCATTAATAGAAGCTGTAGTTGTGCTGGTTCACGCTTCCTTGAAAATACGACTAGCTCAGTTTTCTCCGTGGAGAATTCGATACCCAGCTTAATAGCCCAAGCAGACAAATTGTCCAAGGTATTCTGTAATGGTCCTTGTAGATCGACAGCTTTGGGTCCCGTAACAGACACCACGCCATCGTCTGCAAGTTGCCTTAATGTGCAGGAATTGTCAAGACATTCATCAATGTCGTTGACGTAGAAATTGTATAACAGGGGGCTTAGACATGAGCCCTGGGGAAGGCCCATGTAGCTAAATCATGATGTCGATTAGTCACCATGCAAAAAATGCATGTGCTTTTCCGACAACAAGTTTAGTAAAAAGTTGTTTTAAGGTGCTGAAAGACCATGCTGGTGCAGCTTCTCTGAAAGAATGTTGATCGAAACTGAATCAAAAGCCCCCTTAATATCTAGGAACACTGATGCCATCTGCTCTTTGCTAGCATAGGCCATTCGAATTTCAGTTGAGAGCAACGCAAGACAATCGTTCGTCCCTTGTCCTTTGCGAAAGCCAAATTGTGTATCTGACAGTAAGCCATTTGCTTCGACCCAATTGTCGAGGCGGGATAGGATTATTTTCTCGAACAACTTCCGGATACAGGATAGCATTGCGATCGGACGGTACGAATTGTGGTCGGAGGCTGGTTTTCCTGGTTTTTGGATGGCGATGACCTTCACTTGTCTCCAATCGAGTGGGACAATGTTAGCCTCGAGAAACTTATTAAATAAGTTCAACAAGCGTCTTTTGGCAGAGTCAGGCAGATTCTTCAACAAGTTTAATTTGATTCTGTCTGGCCCCGGAGCTTTATTGTTACACGACAAGAGAGCAAGTGAGAACTCCACCATCGAAAAAGGTGTTTCGTTCGCGCTATCGTGAGGAGACGCGGCGCGATAAATCTTCTGTGCCGGGGCGGAATCCGGACAAACCTTCTTGGCGAAATCGAATATCCAACGGTTTGAATATTCTGCACTCTCGTTAGTACTGTTTCGGTTTCGCAAACGCCGGGCCGTGCCCCAAAGAGTGCTCATCGATGTTTCTCTCGTTAGTCCGTCAACGAACCGGCGCCAGTAACTACGTTTCTTGGCTTTAATCAAACTCTTCATTCGCGTTTCTAACGTCGCATATTGTCGATAGCTAGCGGGTAACCCGTCGTCCTGAAAGGTCTTATACGCGGCGGGCTTCTCCGCGTACACGTCTGAGCACTCTTTGTCCCACCACGGATTAGGAGAGCGTTTTTGTATGTTCGCGCCGGGTACTGGCTTAGTCTGAGCTTAATTCGCGCTCTCGAGAATCAAGCCAGCCAAAAAGCTGTACTCTTCCTCCTGAGGAAGTTCTTGGGTAGATTCGATGTTGTTGGATATCGCGGCAGCATAGCTCTTCCAATCGATATTGCGTGTGAGGTCATACGAAATATTGATTGATTTCAATGGCCTTGAACCGTTATTGATTGAGATTACAATCGGCAGATGGTCGCTAGCGTGGGGATCAGGAATTACCTTCCACGTGCAATTTAACCGCAGCGATGTTGAGCGAAGGGACAAGTCTAAGGCGCTCGGGCGCGCTGGAGGAGCAGGAATCCGTGTCATTCCACCCGTGTTTAAAATTGTCAAATTGAAGTTATCGCAAAGATCCTGAATTAAGGAAGACCGGTTATCATCATAGAGGCAACCCCATGCTCTACCGTGAGAGTTAAAATCTCCTAAAACTAGTCGCGGTGCTGGCAGGGATTCTAAGATATCTTGTAGCCGTCGGTGCTCAACCGCGGTGTTGGGGGGAATATATATGGAAGCTATGCAAAGGCTTTTGCCTTTGGTTGTTACTTGACAAGCGACAACTTCAATACCTGTTATCGAGGGAAGGTTAATTCTGTAGAAGGAATAGCACTTTTTGATCCCCAAAAGCACTCCTCCATAGGGGGTGTCTCGATCCAGGCGAATAATATTAAAGTCGTGGAAGTTGAGATCTATGTCGGAAGTTAACCAAGTTTCACATAATGCAAATGCATCGCAACTCAAATTATTTATTAAAATTTTGAAGGAATCGATTTTCGGGATGATACTTTTGCAATTCCACTGTAGAACAGTGATCAAATCCGTGACCTCGTTCGATGAGTTAGCCATCGAAGGATACAATCGCTGAGAGGAGGGGCCATTTAGCAGTCAACTGCTTCAAAAATGTTCTCACTGTAGGGAGAAAAGCTAACATAAGACATTTAATAGGATCAGTAATATTGAAAGATTTTATTATCCAGTCCACTATGTCCGAGAGTTTCATAATTCCAGTGCTGTGATTACTCTCGAACTGAAACAAAGGAACACTTGGGATTTTTGATGTTCCTGGAAGTGCTGGGAACTCCTTCTCTGAGCTTAATCCTCCGAGACCAAGAGCTAATTGCTTCGGTTTGGTTGCAACACTTCCAATAGATGTCACTTTCGGAGCCCCGTCAAGGGACACCTTCTGGCCTTAACAAGGAACTTTACGAGAGGAAATGTTCCTCCTCTTCCTATAAATTCTAGGCACCCTAGTAGATGTTCCCTCTTGTGGGTTACCAGCCTCGCCCTCGTCAGGAGGCAAGTGAGTATAGATGTTTGCTGAGGATGGTGGCGTAGCATTCTTTAACATTTCTGCGAAAGAATGTTTGGATCGTCCCGCAAGGGAACGTTTCAGTTTATCCCCGCGCAGTTTGTACGCGGGACATTCCGAGATATCATGCAGACTCTCCGCACAGTAAGGACATTTTTCGGCTTGCTTACTGCATGAATGATTCTCACCGCATTTTCCACAGCGGGCCTTATTGCTACAATGGGTGGCTGTGTGACCCAGTTGTTTACACTTTGTGCAATTCATGACCCGCGGCACAAACAGTCGCACAGGCAGACGAACCTTGTGCAAGAGGACGAAATTTGGCAAAGCGGTACCAGCGAAGGTCACCCGATAAGAGTTTGATTGGGGGTACGTTTTTGAACCATCCCCCGCAACTACTACTGAGTGCAAACGTTTGCACTCAAGTATTTTCACTGGCTAAAGTAAGCGGTCTCTGAAACGGCCAATCCCGTACTTCAGCAGATCCTCACACGTCAAACTCTCATCGGTTACGACGCCTTCGGATTGTACTTTTACAGCTGGAATATACACGTTATAATCCCGCGTAAAGTGCTCACAGCAAGCAGTATCGTTTGCCTGCTTTGAGTTGGCTAGCAACACCCTTATCTTGTCCGAGCGGACCTTTGAAATTTCGGTCACAGCCGAGAACCGTTCCGTCAGGTCTCTAGAAATCTGAAGAAGATTCAGTGATTTAGTCTTGGGCCGAAAGAAGACCACAAATGGACCAGTTGAGAGTTCTGGATAGCATTTGGGCCGGGGGGAGCCTTAGAAGTTGAACCCGATTCAACTTCCATTTGACCATCCGGAGAGGGAACCATAGAAAACGTTAACGCACGGGGTCAGCGCCCGCGCAGACGGAAGAAAGCAATAAATGTGTTACAAAAGACAAAAACCACTTAGCTTTAAACTGGTGTCCAACGACGAACCGATCCAGCTTATACAGCTGGCTATTATTTAATCCTCACACGCGAACAAAAGACTGAGGACCGAACCGAACTGGCAAAATAACCTTGAATGCGGATTAATGCTATTCTTTATCGCCTCACACAGCACTACGGACTAGAAAAAACAACCTCTGTCTCGATGGAGAGCTCGAAAACGAATGACTTCACTTCACATCCTTGCTCGCATTTGAGTACTATGGCTCTAAGTTTCATAACTTTCCCTACCCAGTAATCTCTAGCTAATTGAATGTCGTTAAAACGTAAAAAGGTTCAGACTATTGCTAGTTCAGCGACTTGTGTAGCTAGTAACACGTCTCACCGAAAAAAAATGCCGACGTTGCGGAATATCCAGTAGCCAAAAGATCAGTAGAACTTTTCCACCGAACCACTGGATACTCCGTGCCAAAAACATGCATTCTTCGTAGACTTACTGATAGGGAGTGGTATAGCTAAACAACAAAAATCGATGACGAAATACGAAAAAACGTCCAAGCCGGTACATCCTGTCAGATAGCAGTACCAAAGTTCCAGGACTTCATAAACAACCACTACGCTACGCACGAACAAATCTACACCGACGGCTCCAAGGAGGACGAGAAAGTAGGTGCAGGTCTAGTGACAAACAGGGAAAAAATCTGCTATACTCTACCGGGACCCTGCAGCGTATTCTCAGCCAAGGCATACCCAAATAACCACATGCATTATATTGAAGCATTATTTTAACATCGATAATGTTCATTTGCTCTAAAACTACTTTCTTACAGCAGTGCTACCATAACACAACATCCCAAATGTTTCAAGACATTGCCTCTTACGAGCAATGTAACAGGCATTATACACACCTTTAGAGCAACGGTTTAGTGTTTGATCGCATTGCATTTACAAATGCTTTGACGCTCTACTGTGCTACACTTGAAAAGCATATAATGCACGAACTAAAAGTTATGAAACATTAAAATAATTTGACGTTTATGAAGAAAATGTTCTAATAAAAAAAATATCAACCTGAAACAACATGGAGAGTAGTGTGGCAAACGGACAATTTTCTACGAATGGGGCAAAAGATCGGAGCACTGTACCGCCTATAGCTTTTGACCAATCCTATTTCCGTTTAGGAATACATGAAATTAAACAACAGGAGTGTGCATTCCTATAATTTCCAACTCAGATGAAGCATATCATAGAGAAACCACTAAATGCTCATTATTTTATCTGTACAATTTGTTGTAAAATACGATTAGCAGACGATGCGCTCTCGTTAAAAGATGTCAATACTAATCATGTTTCGGAATCTACTAAAAACTGATCTCTGCTTCGTTTGTTGATTTTTATATTTCGCTATCCGAGAGCCACACGATAAATACTAACCTACTCACCTCTCCTTCTATACCGACGTGTCATTGCATTAACAAAGGCTATATAATGTAAAACGTTATTCATATATTGCAAATATCATTCCGTCGGGAACTATCCTCCACAGATAAGAGTGCTAACGGCCTACCTCGTATGAAGCTGATGTCAGATGATCATGGTTCGGATCCAATAAAAATAATTTAAAAATCTGAAGGAATTGAAATTTTGTGGTGATGTTAATGTTGTATCTGACAAATAAGAAGTGGAAAATGAGAAAACGTTCATTTTTCCATTTTTTAACCATTTTAATTTTGACATTATATCAGCTTTATGTTGTGTTATATAACATCGAGCTGTCAAAACGAAACAAACATTATTGCAGCATCTAGTAATGCTTTTAGCAGACTAAAGCTTTATAAGAGCGTTACTAATGTAAAATAAATGCTTTCTTTGACAGCTCTTACATCAGTCGCTTAATCGCCCTTTTCCACTTTATAAAAGCATTAGTGTTGCATTTACAGCAATGAAGCATTTTATCGCATTCTACGAACGACTCATTTAAGACTGTTAACTTTACATCATTTGAAGCGTCGTGGTTACTTGGGTATGCACTGGCTTCTGCTGCTTCAATGACAGACGAACATTACGAGACAATCATACTAACCGACTCCGCTAGCTGTCTTGACGCCCTCCGCGGAGGTTGTTCGAGGCACCGTGGATCCTACAACTGGGACGTGCACTCGAAGGACGAAAAATCACGCTCAGCTGGATTCCAGGACATGCAGGTATTTCTGGTAATGTAGAAGCGGACAGGCTTGCGAGCGAAGGAAGAACTGGTAACCCAATGAACATTCCAATTCCTTCTCAAGACGTTGTACGCTTCATCAAGAAGAAAATATGGGACGCTTGGCAAAGTGAATGGAACCGCACTTCATCGTTTTTGCGACAGGTAAAACCGAACGCAGGGAAAAAATGCAGATAGAAAATGTGCATCGGAACAGCGCACCCTAACCAGACTCAGAATCAGGCACACTCGTTTTAGCCAATCATACATTATGCTAGCACAATCTCCGCCGAATTGTTGCTACTGCGGAATCCCAATAACAGTGAAACATATTCTAGTGGACTGCCGAGGATATGTTCAGATTCGATAACAGTGCGGTTTCAACGGATCAGTTACGGAAATTTTAGCGAACGACGACAACAGAGAGAAGGCAGTACTACGCTTCATTAAAGAAACGAAGCTCGAGATTTGAGCGACGAATGTGTCTCTATCCCTATCTATAATATACCCACCTATCCTATTCTTTCCATTGACACGAATGCCACAACCGTGGTAAAATGTCATAAATAAACAAAAAAAGTACAAACTATTCAGAAGCATCGCTACTTCGCTGGTACTGGTTGTTGGCATGGATACTAGGCGTGATTGTTGTTGAGTGAATATTTGTTCTAGTCAGACCCATAGATATTGGTTTTATAGCCGTTTGTGGCATAGCATAATACCATGTTCACACTACAGAGTTAAAACATGTTATAATAATTAGCGACAAGAAAAATGACATCTATATAGCGCTAAAACACGTTTTAACTCATAGTGTGAACGTAGTATAATACTACGTGCACACTACGAGTTAAAATGTGTTTTAACGCTATCTTGCTGACATTTTTCTTGTTGCTAATTATTATAACCTGATAGTATAATACTATGTTCACACTACAGAGTTAAAACACGTTACAATAATTAGCAACAAGAAACATGTCATCAAGATAGCGTTAAAACACGTTTTAACTCGTAGTGTGAACGTAGTATAAGATAAAGATGTGCTGTTTATGGTTATAGTAGGTGGACTTTTCTTAGTTGCTTCTGCACAAGGTTTTCCGTGGTGCAGTGCCTTTTTGAAGAATTTGCACATAGGAATCTGTCCTGGGTGCATGACCAGTGTTGTCTGATTAAACGTCCAATTTTCGGTGGAATCTGCATAGAATGGTTACGTATGAAGGTTTATTCGGAAGCATCCTCACCACATGAACGATATTAGGAACAACCGGGAAACTTTCAGCTTTTATAGAATTAACTTTTCCGTATCTTGACATAAAATTTTTGAATACGATATCAGGAATGCGATGAGTTAAATCATGTGAGCGCATCTCTCGAGCGCGGTTGTCTATATATACGGGGAAACTGTAGTTAACGTTGCCGCATACGTTGCCGTGCTGCATGTTGTTCCGTAAAGCGAATAACTGTATATGGTTAATGGTTGATATGGTGCATTTGCAGGGCGTTAACGTCTGCAGATTGAGCACCATTAGCACTTTTAGTAATTGTTTCACTTTCCGAGTACCTGATCTTACAGGACATTTCCAAAAATCAATAGCAACACAATCCGTCTGCAGTGGGGTTAGTTTTTGCCGGGTATCTATATCGGAACGATTTTTAGCTTCTACTCTGAGCGACATGAAAAGGTAGACTGACCTCAATTTACTCGCAAATAAAATGGGTATTTTTGTATTTTTATAGCACGTTAAAGAAATTTTTCCACTAAAAATTCATTGGGTTGAAATAGTACGGTGAATTTGGGCCTCGTCAAAGCTGCTTGTGATATCTATATGAACCCAATTGTTTTTGTTGAAATAACTGTTCAAGTTACGTACCGCAATTTGGCACTAGAATTTTTTTTTACGATTTTGAATATAACCATATTTCGCATAGTTCAAAAAACCAAACCTCATATTCGTGGATTCAATACTTTTTGGTCTTTCAACTATTACTTGAAAGGAATAGTTATGTTAAAAAACCTGTTTTAATCCACCTAGCGGTGCAATTGTGCCTTTCTCATTTCTCTAAACTATGGCACGGAGGCTTTTTATGTTCAACATAATTGTGGAAATGTCCATTACATTCTTAGTACACTTTGCACTTATACACAATGGCATGCCAGCCACGAACTTGATGAGCTACGTGTCGACGGTGAAACACTTGAAACAAAAAAATATCATACTCCATTAGCCTAATCATCATTAGATCAATGTTATCTGCTTGCTAACTCATTTTGTCATGCGGGGCTGGGTATGTGAAGAGGGCGAAAGTCCCATGAACGAACGACTCCCCAGCTTAAATTGGTATGCTTTGTGATACAGTGGTGGTTTAAAGATGATGGGGTTGAAAGGGAGGGGTATGAGGGCTGGATGGGGTGGTGGTCTGAGGGGTGATTTAAGGAGATTTTTAAAGGAGTGGCGCGAACAGTAGAGGGGGGGCGGGGGTGTAACCCCTCTCCGTAAACCATCAACTACGCCCCTGTTAAAATCCAGAAACACTAAACGAGTCGAAAAAAAAATTTGGCCGGGATTAGGTTGACGTTTTTCAGAGTGATTGCATAACCTTTCTATATGAGAAAGGCAAAAATGTGCCAA
Organism: Topomyia yanbarensis; assembly: GCF_030247195.1. Lineage (NCBI taxonomy): Eukaryota > Metazoa > Arthropoda > Insecta > Diptera > Culicidae > Topomyia > Topomyia yanbarensis. The sequence goes on along the minus strand of NC_080672.1, from coordinate 199,411,467 downwards.
CATCCAAAAAAGTGAATCGTAGTCAAATTTTTTTTTCGAGTTTGCATCAAATCTCGACGTTTCATGCACCTTGAACACATTTAGCATCAAAAATAAAAATTCTATTTTTAATTTTTCCTATAGTTTATATGAGAAATTTCTATGTGGCCGCATTCTGAAACCCGTAATTCCGGAACCAGAATTCCGATCGATCCAAAATTCAATAGCAGCCGATGGGAAGGTTGCACCTTTCATTTGAGACTAAGTTTGGGCAAATCGGTCCAGCCATCTCTGAGAAAAATGAGTGACATTATTTGACACATACGCACATACATACACACACACACACACATACACAAACACATACACACACATACACACACACATACACACACACATACATACATACACACACACATACAGACTTTTTCCGATCTCGACGAACTGAGTCGAATGGGATATGACACTCGGCCCTCCGGGCCGGGATTAGGTTGACGTTTTTCAGAGTGATTGCATAACCTTTCTATATGAGAAAGGCTAAACGTGGTATTTTGAAAACCGTGCAAAAATTTGGGCAAAAATACCCATGAAAAACAGGCAACGCGCTATAGGATTTTAAGAAAATTCCGCCCATGTGCCAGAGGTGAATAATCATTAGATTGATTTGAGCAAACTGATTGCTAGCATATATTCATAGCATAAAGTCATAAAGCTCAAAAGAAATATAGTACGTACTTTTCGAAACGAAATCATTCTTTTATCATGATTTATTATAAGGGGGCAATATTTTGGCGCTTCTTGTAACTGGTATGAGTAATTTAATTTTTTTTATAAATTTATAGTATCAATTAGAAAGAAATCGGCAATCGAAGCTTTTTAGTAGATTTCTCCACAAACGAAGCTTTATCTGTGAGTTCTAAAATACAAACAGGGCAACTATCAATGATGTAACGCAAAATTTTCATTTCATTTGCCCCCTCCCACTTCTCAGGGTCATTGGTTATTTCCTTGGTAAATAACTAACGAATAAGATGTCCAATATTTTTTTCTTCGGTAGAAATACATTTAGTATGTTTCAGGTTACTTTTTTCCACCAAATTTCACAAAATTTTGAAATTTTTCATTGTCCCTCCCTCAATATAAGGGTGACATGATTTATAAATAGCCCCTACACCAAGCTTTCGGGTAGTACTAATTTAGCACAAACCCCGTGCTTTTCTACTGCGCAGAACAAGCGACGATATAATGCGTACGACGGAAAAATTGAAAAACGCTGTTATGAAGTTTTTCAAATAAAGTTTTACTTGCTACCATTAGTTTCCTCGGATTCTTACGAATCCATTGGTATACTATACTTGGGTAGTTTTATGGGAAAAGCGAGAGAAAAAGCGGGTTGAAGAAATCATTCATTTCATTCGCGTGCACGCATACATTCGTATGAGTATCGTATATGCGTATTATATTGATATCCTCAATTCTGCAGATAAGAAGAAAAAGAAGCCCGACGGGGGCCTTAAAGAAATCAAATCAGTTCAATTCAGCCGCCACCAGCAGTACCCGTGTTTCACTTTGTCTACATTGCACAAGCAAATTCAACCTACTGCGTCGAACATGAACAAAAATAAGGGATGTGGTCAACATGTCATCCTGTTTAGTTTATGTCTCTTAAAATGTAATCCTGGTTAATTTGATGTCCCTTAAAATCACCGGTACGAAAAGAGAAAAATATTAAAAATACAAATGCAGCTAAAGATGACCAATGTTTACACTCTACAATTTCACCATGTTAGACATAGCGTACCGATTACGTTCCAGACTATTCAGCAAACAGAAGCGTTTTTTGTGAAGTAAATTATACAGTTAAATGTGGTAATATGACGTGAGTATCGCTGTATATATACACACTAAAAATCTGAATATTAATGATGACTCAATTGAGAAATCTGACGCAATTGCATATGACGCAACTTTCAATGTGATCTATTTTTATGTCATAATCGACTCACTCATAATACTCTTTTAAATAAATTCAATATGCCGTCATTATAAACAAAATCGATTGTCACACGCACTATTTTTAAGTGTAGGAAATAAAATTTAAACCCAATGACTAAGTTTTCAGTGTAAGTTGCCATAAAATTACACGTCCCGAATCAAAAACGCATCAAGCGAAATGAAGCGCGTATTTATCTAAAAAATTATCAAGGTCCGTCGGCTGCGCAAGGTGATTTTGCGTGTTAAGATAACAATGCAATTATATTGCAATTTCTGCGGTTTATCCACTGAAAACGTCGAGTTTTTTTTATCAAACATGTTCAGTTACACAAAAGAGAAAAGAAGTTCGATTACCCTTTCGACCACTGTCAGGTCATTTTTAAAATCGTTCAACTCGTTTTTGCAGCATATTCTTGACTCATAATTGATGAAAATTCGCTTAGTTGAATTTTATTTGTGTCTTCCATTTTCACGAAAATAGATAATGAGTCGATGATTTGTTGGTAAGAAGCTGCGTGACGAACTGCAGTAAGGTTATTTTTATTTTGGGATTGAAAATTAGTTTTATTTTAATTTTAATAAACAAATGTAATTTCACAACGTTCTTGTAAATTTACATGTCGCGTGTAATTTTACTGTTGGCCTAATGTAAAATTACGTTTTTGAATAATTTGGTGACGTGTAAAAATAAGAATGAACGTAATAATCGGTCATTTTGTTCGCTGGCATATATGTCGGCGCAAGATGACGTAAAATTACAAGAGTTTTTCGAAGTGTGTATCTTCTTTGATTGCTGTGTAAATTCAACGTGAATTTTTCTGCGGTCAATTGTTTTTTATGACTTTTTTTCGCGTGCTTCTATCCAAATTTACGATAATTTTCTACCAATTTCGGTCGTAATATTTTCCAGTTAAGACTATTTTGTAGCTAGTTTGAAGTAAAGTTATTCGAAGTTCGTGTTTTTATAGTATTTTTTGTAATTCTCAAAGCCCCCTTCATATTGTGACAAGTGTGAAAGTTGGTGTAGATGCCAAATACCACATAGTTAAACTCCCGTCCATTTCAATTGAAGTTTTTGCCATTGGCTCTTTAGGAAAATATTAGAGAAAATACATTAAATGCTAGAACTTTCGAACTAGCATTTAGAAAATTACAGTTCATACATTTTTAAAGGGATTGATCTTAGTATTTGAATGAGAATACATCAAGTTTCTTGAAAAAGAAGAAGTTAGAGTTTTGGGATATTTTGTCCATAAACCCCCTTTTTTGTATGCTATAAATCATACATTTTTGCATTTTTATAATGTTCAATAATTCTGTACCGGTTGAGATTGGATTCTTGATGTAATGATGTAATGTATAGAGCTACTTTTTTGTCAAATATGGCGTCGTTCTCATTGATGAAATACAATATGTTTTTATTTCACTGTATTGGAATATATGCGCTACTATATAGACGTACTGGTACATCGACTTTAAATTTTGTTTTGGTGAAATTCCTATAAGAATGAAAGGTGATTTTTACTACGTAAATGTGGAAAACATCCATTTCATTTTTATATGTCAAAAACCTTTTTTAATCCACCTAGCGGTGCCTTTCTCAATCACGAACATGAGAATTTTTAGTTGCTTATATTCATTAAAAACTTTAAATTTTATTATACATGACTTGACAACTATATACAAGAAAAGAAATCATTATTCGAGTTTTAAAATTTTGCAGAAGAAAAATCAGCCACGGTAATATTGAATAGAAAAACTCCACCTAGAGGTGCAATTGTGCCTTTCTCATTTCTCCAAACTATGATTTAATAGCTGGTTCGTACAATATAACATTATGGAAATGTCTTTCATTCTTATTACACTTGGTAAGTATATATAAGAGCACGTTTTTGCATTCATCGCGGTATCGGTTTGAATCGGAGTTTTCTATGTGATCGCACTCCACAACCACAAACTCCGGAGCTGGAAGTCGGATGGAGATGGAATTTAATATAAGTTTCCGGGGACGCAACACCTTTCATTTGAGACTAAGTTGATCAAGTCAGTCTAGCCATTTTCGAGAAACCAATATAACCGTTATTCTGAATTTGGATGCTTCCGGATCTGTCGATGGGGGCCAATGTGGCCAAAGAGACTTTGAATGACTGTTGGTGACCTAGATCTACAAATTCAACAGTTGTGTTTACATTTTGGAAAAAAAATCTCCTTTTTACATTCATCGCAGAATTCGTTAGAATCGGGATTTGCTGCGTGATCGTACGTATCACCCTGTAATTCAGGAACCAGAACTCGGATCCACACGAAATTCAACAGCAGCTGATGGACCTTTCATTTAAAATAAGTAATACGCAATACTCAACTGCATATTTTGCCTTCCATTTGAGATTTGGTTTGAGGAAATCGGTGCAGTCATCACCGAAGAACCGATGTGACTTTAATTGTGGAATATGCCCGGACTTCCGGAATCGTCGATAGTGGGCAATATATGCAAAGAATGTTTGATTGGCAATCAGTGATCTAGATCTGCGATTAGAAGTCATTTGGTGACCATTTCAATAGTTTTTAGCCTCTGAGGTATTACGATTGTATATGGGAAATTCCAGTGTATCCTTACTAACACCCCTGTAACTCCGGAAGCAAGAGTCAGACCCGAATGAAATTCAGTAGCAGTCAATGATATTACTGTATCTTTCATTTGAAATCAAGTTTGTAAAAATCGGTAGAGAATTCGTTGGGGAATGGGTGTGATATTAGCTTAGGAACTTGGCGAGTTCCCCGGGTGCGTCATGAACCATCATAGGTGGCCAATGTGGTCAAAGCTGCTTTAATTGATCATTGGTGATCCAGACCCGCAAACTAGAGTAATGTTACTTAAATTATCATATGTTTTACATCATTTTAACATCATGGTGGTACCAGTTTATATGGGAATTTGCTGTGTGACCGCACTCTTCAACCCGTAACTCCGGAACCGGAAGTCGGATCAACTAAAAATACAATAGCAGTTTATGGGAGCGTTATACCTTTCAGATGAAACTAAGTTTGCGAAAATCGGTTCAGCCATCTCTGAGAAAATTGTGTGAGTTTAAATGACACACACATACATACACACAGACATTTGCCGATCTCGACGAACTGAATCGAATGGTGTATGACACTCGGCCCTCCGGGCCTCGGTTAAAAAATCGATTTTTACAGTGATTGCATAACCTTTCTTTATATGAGAAAGGCAAAAAGGAGCGAAATCGGCAAAGTCCCAAAAAGTCGTTTTACATAAAAAAAATATTTCGAGATAACATAAAATCTCGACGTTTCATGCATTTTAAAGATGTTTGGCATCAAAACTACGAATTCGATTTCTGAAATTTCATTTCCCCCCTTGAAAAAAAAATTGAGCTCCGGCTTATATGGGAATTTCATATGCGACCGGACGGTTTAGTTTATATTTCCGGAACCATATAAGCGATCCATACGAAATTTTATGGACATCGGTGGGGATATTATAGCTATCATTCGGGACTAAGGTTGCGAAAATCGGCCCAATCATTTCCGGTATACTGATGTGAGCTCGTTAATTTTGAAAGATGGCCGCTTTTCCCGGGCACTTCCGGAACCGTCTATGGTGGTCAATGTAGTCAACGACAGTTTGTTTGGCCGTCGGTGACCTAGAACTGCAAATTTAATTTGTTTGAGAGACATTTTAGCGAAATTTTTACCTTTTTTGCTTTCATCGGAGTATCGGTTTGAATCGCAATTTGCTATGTGATCGCACGCCACAACCCGTAACTCCAGAACCGGAAGTCGGATCGGGATGAAATGTAATAACCATTTACGGGGCGCAACACCTTTCATTTGGGACTAAGTTTGGTTGAATCGGTCTAGCCATCTCCGAGAAACCGATGTGACTATTATTCTGAATCGCCGAGGCTCCCGGAACCGATGATGGTGGGCAATGTAGCCAAAGAGACTTTGAATGGCTGTTAGTGAACTAATACTTAGTAGTAGTAGTTGTGGTTACATTTTGGGAAAAAATTCACCTTCATACATTCATTGCAGAATTTATTAAAATCGTCATTTTCTGCGTGATCGTACTCACCACCCTGTAATTCCGGAACCGGAAATCAGATCCATTAGAAATTCAATAGCAGCCAATGGGAACGTTGTACCTTTCATTTGAGACTAAGTTTGTCAAAATCGGTTCCGCCATCTCTGAGAAAAATGAGTGACATTTTTGGTCACATACAGACGCACAAACATACACACACATACTTACATACATACACACGCACAGACATTTGTCGAACTCGACGAACTGAATCGAATGGTATATGTCACTCGGGCCTCCGCTAAAAAGTCGATTTTCATAGCAATCGCAATATTGAGAAAGGCAAAACATTAAAAATATGAAAATTTAAAGAAAAAACGTTTTTAATCCACCTAACAGTGTGATGAGACATTTCTTATAACTCTTATCACTCTCTTCGGATATTATATCGTTTGAGAACATTTAGAACATGATGCTTCGCGATGTTTTTGAATACACATACTACATGGGATAATGGCAGGACTCAGAGAATCGCTCAAATCAGCATAGGATAACATCAGTGCTAGAAATCTCAAACCAAATCAATGGGAAAGCGAAAAAATGGCCCATAAAATAGACATACAAACGAATTATTGTTAATGCTCTGTTAATAAAATATCTAAATTGTGGTGGGAAAACTGAATATTCCTGAAGGGGTTATATATTGTACTGAGCCAAAAAATCGAAATTTTTTTTGAATCGATTTGAAGTTTATACTTTACTCAAATTTCCAACGCGACTGAGAACTAAGAAATAAACGCTTTTATTTTGAAAAGGGCGATACTAGCAGTGATACCATTCAAAGAAAATCAACAGTGAATATTTCCAGACTTGGTTTTATTTCCTATTTAAGAACTATTGTGTTTTTACATCCTAGATTGCATGATTCAGTGATCGAAACCCAAAACTTTATAAAGTATTTGAAATTATTAAATTAAAATTTGTTTTTGCTATTGAAATTGACAAAATGATAGTACCACCCCTTTGGCGATTGTTTACTTTTTCGGTCCCACCTATCAGCATTGAAGTATCGCCCTTACGTTTTTTTTACAATAACTACTGTTCTACACCACCGATTTCGTCCGTGTTTTTTCAATAGCGATCATTGTTACTATTTACAGCTGGTATCAGCTTGATAATCCTAAAATAATACGAAAATAACTGTTTCGCCTCTAAACTGCTAGCAAAAAAGTATCGCCCTGTTTGTTTGCATGGAGCGTGGAGGGCGAAACTTTGATTAAACAAACAAAAATACAGTTTCGCGCGTTGTATTTTTTGCTGTAGTTTAAGAAAGCAATATCGTAGAATCCAAATTTTTAGGTTAATTTGTTGTGTTTCAAAGCCCTCATTCGCATGTATGAAAAAAGCCTTATGTTTACATTTGTAAGTATCGCCCTTTTCACAAAAAGCGTTGAAATGAAATCGCAGCTGCTGATATCACGCTATTTCTGAAGTGCATGCGTGCATAGTTCCAAATTTTACTTCGACATCGACTTTTTCTAAAGGTGACTTCCCAGTAGTATCCTTGATTTAAATTATTGTCGCTAATCCTAATGCCAAAGAACAAATAAAAACCTCTCGAAAACGAACCGTTTGGGAAAATCATCATCAGTACTGAAATTTTCATTTTCACGAATCTTTTCGATAACGTTCCGTCACTTACGTTAATGCACTGGGTGCACAGTGCTCTGAAAATCTAGCGAAATAGTCTTAGGGCACTAGCGGGTCTAATTCAGAGCTATCTGCGCGGCGAGTTAAATCTGTAAAGAATACTAAAAATTAATTTCTATTCCATAATTTTCAGTTCAGCAATTCGAGAGATCGTGCTCACTGCAAGCCATGAAAAATAGACTACGTTGTGAAGCGATGGTCACTATTTATTAAAAAATCACGGTTAAATAAAAAAATAAAACTATTAAAATATTTCAAATAGTTTTTCACAAACTTATTAGGAAAAATTGTTTAATAAGCTTTCGTAATATTGTGTAGGAAAAAAGCTGAAAATATCAGTATGTTCTCTATCTGCAACATATAAACCCTTAAGTATACTAATTAATTGGTATACGAATTGGAATAGGTTCGCCATATTTTGGAAGAAGTCTATAAAATAACCCCTTGAAAACTACCTAAAAATTGTTGTAGTTCGATGCAATAAAAAAATTCCCACAAATATAATGTACCTATTAATGTGAAACACAGTGAATAATACATACAATAAAGACCCATTTTTATCAGTCTCATGGCGTATTTTAGGCTGACAAAATGGGGACATTGACTAAATCGGGTAATTTTTTTTTCTTTATAATAAACTGAAGCTGTTAAAATATTCTTCCCGTCCCTTGATGTAGTCTGATAACTATTTCTGATTATGATGAACTTTTTAATTTTGCATATTTCCATCTTCATGATAAAGAAAACATGCAGAAGAAAGGATTTACTCGAATTCAGTCTTGTTCGTCTGCTAGAGCCCATCAAACATATGTTCATATTTGGCTGATAAAATCGGGGTTTCAATGTATTATAATAGATATTCAGCATTCGAAGAAGTTTCTTGTGAACGAGTGTAGAACGACTTTGTTTCTACTTACTAGAAATCAACGGCGTAGCCAGAAATTCGGTTTGGTGGGGTTTGGTGAAAATCGATCATACTGTCCAAGCGGCTTAATTCCGAAACCGTAATTTTTTAAGTTTTAAAATTATGCAGAATTAATTTTTCAGAAAATAGTAACAGAGTTCGTGTCTTTAGCGAATTTATTGAGACTTTATTGTAGTCATGAATATTAACCTGAGAAAATTTACCATAAATACTTCTTGGACGATATACCGTCAAAATTATTTTATCAAATGATGCGCTGTTTAACGTTTGTAAAACTCATCGAAGATACTAAACCTCCGAAATTGGCGGTTTCAAAATGATGCTATCTTGATCTTAAACTACTGATTTTGAATATTTTACCTATACATATAATTGGTCATACAACAAAAATCAAATGCTCATCAAAATCGATCAGAACCTGCTAGAGTCGAATGGGAATAGCCATTTTTCACAAATTTCTCTCTACATTCCGAAAGTGTTATCCTCGTTATTAATCATATTACGTTTTCGTCTCAACTCGACGCATTCCCAAAAAAAAACCTGTCTTAGTCCACCTAGTGGTGCAATTGTGCTTGTCTCATTTGTCCAGACTACGATTCCATGGCTGGTTATGTTCAATACAATGGTGGAAATGAATATTACATGTTCAGTACGATTTGCACATACATACAATGGATCGACAGCCACGACCTTGAGATACTATGTGATACTGAAACATCGCTTGAAACCAGCGGCGGATCATGGAGAAAGATCCGGGAGGTCCAGCTCCTGCCGAAAATTTTCAACTTGTTAAGTAATTTTAAACTAGTTTTAATTTTAAAGTAGCAACCCCTCACTGCATACTTCCTCCGGGCCGGTATGATTGACGATTTTTGGAGTGATTGCATAACCTTTCTATATGAGAAAGGCAAAAATGTACCAAAGTCCAAAGAAGTCAATTTTTGTCAAACATCTCAATGTTTCATGCATTTTAAAGTCATTTGGCATCAAAAATACAAATTTGATTTTGAAAATTTTTCATTTCAGTTTATATGGGAATTTGCCGTGTAATTGCACTCTTGAACTCTTAACTCTGGAACCGGAAGTCCAATCAATAAAAAATTCAATAGCAGCCGATGGGAAGGTTGTACCTTTCATTTGAGACTCACTTTGTGCAAATCGGTCCAGCCATCTCTGAGAAACAGAGGTCACATTTTTTTTCACATACACACATACACACACATACATACACACAGAGACATTTTCCGATCTCGGCGAACTCAGTCGATTGACATAGCACACTTGGCTCTCCGGGTCGGGATTAGATTGACGAATTTTAGAGTGAATGAGAAAGGCAAAAACATTTTTAGCAAATGTTGAAAGTTATGCATTTTTTTGGTGAGCAGTTCTATGTTTCATAGACATTAAATCAATTTTAACTTCGCTTCCTATTAAATAAAGACCCTTATTATGTACTGTACTCTACAAAAATGAGATCAATTTGAAAATAAATCTGAGGATTATGATTGATTACAGAACTCTGGAATTTTCTATTGGAATGTTTTCAGGCAGGAATTTGATATTGATGCAATTAGACAACTGTGAAATCAAGACTACTGTATCGATTTTGTTGGCTATTTTCGGCAAATTTGAGACTAAGAGAAACGAAAGCAATGAAATTGAAAGACAGATAGGTATTCTAGAGCGAATCAGTTATAAACTTAGAACGGAAAACTAGAACTAGGCAGGCTCATATGGGCATGATCGAAAGGAAATGTGAAGAATTTTTTGCCTTCTGCAGAGTAGGAGTTGGGCGTTTCACCCAAGTCTACCGCATGGTCTATGGTAGAACATAACTCATCATCATGTTTTACCGCCGGCGTCGGCGCTTTTCATTTTCCGATATGTTTCAGATCGATCCGATTGTTATAAGTTAGAAAAATTGCAGTCAGAAGGTTCGCACAAATGAACATTTTTGTACTGATAAGTTATCAAGTTCCTTCCAGACAACTTGGAAGTGTTCGGTGATTATTTCTAGCGGTTGTAGATAGTAAAATGAAATACAAAATTCGTTTTATCGAAATAATGTTTAGCTTATTTCAATGGATTATTACTATATTGAACAATAAACAGGCGACAAAGAGTAATCAACAAACAACAAGCCATAACTTTTAAAGTATTCAAAATGGATATTTAAAGTCTTCAGTAAAGTCATTCGCAAAAGTAAGAGCTACAAATTTGCTGAAGACATCATTTCGATATAATCACTTCCAAGAAAATTTCTGAAAATATCTCGCTCATAGGGGGATTAATCAGCAAAAGCACAATACCAAAAGAAAGGGCATATTACTTCCATTAAATTCTCCGAAGATACTATTGACCTAAAATAAGCCGTTTTGGCGTTAATAATAGATTACATGTTTTTGGTCATATTTCTGGCAAGGGGAAATGATAAAAATCTTTCGTGCGCATTGAATTTTAGATATATCTTTTGATAATAGTCCGATTTCAAAAATCTATAGCTTGTTCGAAAGGTTTTCGTTAAAGCTGTCTAAAAACGTATAAATTGTTAATCTATATTGTCAATTTCGGCAGATAATTAAAAAAAAACTGCAAAAAACGCCATTTTACACATTCAAACATTCATATCTTGGAAACTAAACATTAGAATCAAAAACAAATTAATAGCGTTCATACTGTTTTTTAGTTCTTTCATTTAAAATTGGTTTGGATAAGATCGGTTCAGCCATTGCTGAGAAACACGAATGAGAATTTGTCCGTTACATACACACACAGACATTGTCCCAAATCGTCGAGCTGAGTCGATTGGTATATAAGACTCGGCCCTCCGGGCCTCGGAAAAAATCTTGAAAGTTTGAGCGAATTCTATACATTTCTTTTATAAGAAATGTAAAAATATGCAGTTTCATTTCTTATTACATTTTTATTCCATTTTTTCAATTGACTGAAGGGTTGCTAAAATAAAAGTTTTCCTATTACTGCAGTAGAACGTTTTTGAATGTATAATGTTTGCCTTAAATGTACGGAATTTTATTAATAGAAAATGCAAAAGTTAATTTTTTTCATGAACACTCTCAAGAACATTCTCAGGAGTCTCTTAAACTTAAACTTCGTGTGAATAAGAATAAAAATTTAAAACAAATGAACAATGTTTTAACACTATTTTTAAAAATACACAAATTTTACCGCTTTTACCGCGCAGTGCGGTGCGGAAAATAAAGTGCGGTTGCGGTAAGCGGTGCGGTTTTATTATTTTTTTGTGGTTGCGGTTCGGATAATCCATTTAAGGCCCACATCCACACCGCGACGAACCCTATTCGTGTCATTATTCTAGCTATAAAGTGATTTTTCAAATTCACTATCAGTAATAACCATGCGTCCCCATTCACAGCTTTTTAAAATTTTGACTGCTTATCGCAAGTTTTCGCAAAACTAGTATATACTCATTTTAAAGAGAAAATTAAAAGCTTTCGAATGAATATAGTATGATCGCGGGCATTCACGGGCGTCGTTGTTGTTATAGCATTAGAAGCTCGAATTCAAAAAAATTTATGACAAACAGTTATCTAAAAACTAACTAAACCAACTAGTGACTTATTTTTGGCGATTTTATGATGTAATTTTATCACACGGATAATTTTGGTGAAGTAATGCAATGCATAAAATCAACCATTTCTTTGAAAAACGAAAATAACCGGATGTAGTTCCTATGGTCAAATTATGCAAAAAATATGCCCTTAAAAAAGCTGCCAAAAATTCATTTTACGTTCAAATCACTTAAAATCTCGCAAAAATGTCTCTGATGGCTCAGCTGATAGGAGAAAAATACTAGCAAGAATATCGCATAACATTCATATATGGACTTAAGTCCGGGCTCGCCCCACTGTGCATTGTGTAGGGGAACATGGGGAGACTTGACCAGGTTTTCAGTTAAAACTGCATAAATCTCTAAAAAAGCCTTCAATCCCTCAAAAGTCATTCAGATATAATGCGCAAAGTTATTGCGCGTCTTCATGATTTTTTGCAGAATTTTTAATTTAATTTTTGAAAAGTTACAAAAGTTTTTCTGTGATCGTTTTTTCTGGTCAAGTCTCCCCATTGCGGGGAGACTTGACCAAGGCGTGGGGAGACTTGACCAAGAGAATTTTGAATAATCATAACAAAAAATAATGATGACATAAAACCTACTGTAATTATTTTTTCCCTATTGTCGAGATCCTTAGGTAACAGTAAAAAATATAAAAGAGTTGCATTTGATAAATTTTGATTTTTTTAATGCATTTCTTTTCAAGGATTAACTGTACTGCTTGCATTGCATGTTCACACGTCACGAAATCAGCCCTACTATTGCTAACTTTGTTTACAAATATTAAAATATAAAGACTTATGTTCGGGGTGGAATTTTTTTATGGCGTGATTAACATTAACAGTAGATACCAAAGCTTAATAAATATTAGGAATTTTGTATCTTTCTTCAGCTGATCGCCACTTGGTCAAGTCTCCCCATAAAATCTTGGTCAAGTCTCCCCAACATTAGTTATTGCGTTCAATGTCATGCAAATTCTAGTAATAAATTTTCCAATGTTCCAGTTTATGTTAAATCATTTCACTGCTCCACAAGGATTAAGATGGTATATTAGTACATTAATAGTAATTAGTAGTCGAGTAGATATATCCATACAAAGTTTGATAAAAAATTACATCATTTAATTCAAATTTATTAATCAAGTAATATTTTCTGTAAGGAAAGGATATTTCATTCCAAACTTTTAAAATTACCTTAACGGATCGAAACAAGTATAAAAATATTTTTGAAAATAATTTAAGAATCGAATAGAAGACGCCATAGCCGAAAATAGAATTTTGCGCTTGGTGAAGTCTCCCCATGTTCCCCTATAGGTGCAAAGTGTACTAAGAATGTAATAGACATTTCCACAATTATATCATATTATTAGTCATAGTTTGGATAAATGAAAAAAGCACAATTGCACCGCTTTGATCACCGGGGAAACTTTTACCACATAAAGCTTGTTTCAGTAACTGTACGATAAGAAAATTGCCTCTAACAAATTCATCGAAAAAAAACAATTTCCTAGAAACCTCGGTTAAAGTGCTTTGTATCTTTACACAACTTTTTGCTTGTTATTTCACATTTCGATCCAATGATTCGACTGATCAAAGTTACCCCGAGAGATTGTAAATTCAAAATAAAATTATTATATTTTTACACTAAAACAAAATAAATCGCCTAACAATTTGAATCTATGGGTATCAGTACCTGCTTTAAAATTACAAACAATTACATCTAATTGATATCATGAAAGTTATTCGAAAATAGTTTGAAAAAGTGATCAATGTTGCCTTTTTTTACGTTAACCCGAATCGAACTACGGTTCGACTCTAAGTTTGGTGTTTTCGACATAGTATGTTTGATAAACAGAGCATTACTTTGAGAACTTCAGTTCCCATTTAGATAAGCAAAAGCTGACCTAGATCAACTTTACCTTTTGAAGGTGCAATGCCAACGAAAAAATCTTATGCGAAAGTATTTATAGGTATCACATGGGAAATATCATCACTAGTGTCATGGACAATGATTCCCCTGAAAGAACCTAATCCGTTACAAGAACCAGGGTGATTGGTTTAGGTATGCGAAACAATAAAAAACACTTAAATAATAGCTATCTCTCAGGTCCAAGTTCTACCCTCGTTTCCTGAACAAATCTCATACTCAAGATAAAAAAAACTCATGCACTAGAGGAAACCACTCAAGTGATATAATTGAGAACATTTTGATAATCAAATTATACAAATAATACATATGTTCAGTGGTATAAGGTTTCGACACACATTGTTAGTTGGATTAATTAGTTTATCCTGTATTACATGTAGATTTTCAGATAAATAAAACCTCCATAGAAATTACTAAAATTTTCATTTATAAACTGTTAGTTTGACAGAAGATGAGCAATAACAAGTGAATGGATGTCGTTATGATCGGTGAATGGATACTCTTTGTTTGTATTGGTCGGCGTATGTCCCTCTAGGGTAGTTGGGCGTTTCGGCTATTTTTCACTTTCCACGGATTCTTTTGTAAATTTGCACATTTTTCCATAGTAGTGATTTAAATACTCCAATTGAAAACGGACATCTAATCGATTTAACTTATATTCTTATTTTTAATTAACCTTGAAAGATAAAATGGTTGTTAATTGATCGGTAGATGGGCCTTGTACGGTAGTATTTTTTGTAATTTTAGTCTACACACTGATAATTTGCAGTTATAGTTCTAAATTGTCTTATGACAAACGCCATTTTGGGATAAACTGAGTTAGATATGTCACATCACTTGTCTAAAAAATCTCTACAAAGTGGCGTTTACAGAATTTTGACATTCTACTTGGTTACTGAAATATAGTGAGAAACGTGCTGAGAAATTTTTAATTTTTTGCTTCAAATGACAGTGACTGGAGATTGGATCAAATTATTTTGTTGTATAAGATGCTTTTATGTGTAAATCTGAGAAACACAATGGCATAATCATTTTCAAAACAAAAATGCACGAATTGTGAGAAAAATGCAATTTAAGTTTTAAACTGGTAATATAGCATATTTGGCAACACTGTAACCAAAAATAACTATTTTTTTCTAGATTTCCTGACTCATTTTTCTTCAAAATACATCTCAACGATTGTTTATAGACCAAATGAAGCCACAGATATGAATAAAAGTTAATAATTGATGATTTTTAAGTATGGAAAATTTTCCATGCACGATTATGACAAGCCATACAAATTTTGTCATCAATACACACCTATGACACGTGTGAGTGCGACTTTTGTTTACATTTGTAGTAAAAACTCGAAACATAGTCAACTGATCTTCGTAATATTTGAGAGATTAATACAGAATAGATAGAAGCATCAATTGTTTTCTTTAAATTGTTTATGCCATTTATAACCTTCAAGATATTCAATCTCAAACTTTAAAAATCGTTTTTCTCGAAATGTGCAAAATGGCGCTTGTCATAAGATAGCACACCAGCGACGATATATAGGGCAATTTGGGGAGAGATACCGCACATTTCTTAAAATCGATCCTGCATCAAAGTAAACCTTCCAATATTTGATAAAATCAATTTTATCAATTGCGACAAGTTTCGAAAATACTGTGAAATGGATTTTGTCATGAAAAAAAATTCATCAAATTTCCATGAACATTTTTTTTTTAAAAAGGTCATTGCGGGAGAGATGCCGCATGTGCGGGTGAGATGCCGCACTATGGTCACAAACTGAAAAATGGTGAACAAAAGTATTTTTAGCTCTCGTTGATGTTTTTGTGATTTGGGGTCTTCAGATGAGTTTCATGAAGTTTGATTACACCTATAAATCGGCCAGCACCTTCATTTTTCTTAAGGGGGTAATACCATTTCTAGAAACATTTTTTTATTCAACATTTTAAAAATATTTTTCTTTTGCAACCTTGTGTAACGGTTAAGTAGGAGTAACTTAATTAAGGGTACTATTTATTTATATGTTTATATGAGCGATATATTGGTAGGGGTTCCGCAAACGCAGTTTTTGGTTGTTTCTTCCAACAATGTATTTATATATCTTTGGTTTGTTCTTGAAAGATTCATTTTATAAAGCATCAATTCGTCAAATTTTCATTTTAATCCCAAGATTGACATCACTACAAATCAATGCGTTTACTAAAATTAGTGCCTGAAACTTTAAAAAATTAACCGAAGTAACTAAAACTACATATACATATCGCCCGTTTAAATATATAATACATTTTAGCTACGTATCCTCCGCCATCGAGTGCGGCATCTCACCCATAATTTTGATGCGATATCTCTCCCAATTGTATAGGAGAGATGCCGCACGACGACATTTTCCTCTGAAATTATGGATGACCGTGCTCATGATCAGAATGCCTTCTAAATGGTCCCAGCTATTCAACCGATACATGATTTACCAAAAAAGATCAAACAATTTAAAAAAACGAAATTTTATTGTGGTACTGAAAAACTTTCGGCACTCCGTGATGCAACTGGACGCACATAATCATTAATAATATTTTTGTGAGTTGATAACAAGGATTATTTTACATCTCCAGTGTTGTAATTCTTCGAAAGACAAACTCACAATATCATATTACCGTATAAAAGTGACTCTATATACGAGATAAAGAAAGTGCGGCATCTCACCCGACGCGGCATCTCTCCCGAAATTACCCTATTAATCAAATTTTGGTTGAAAAATGTGTTTATTCCTCTCAAGATTGTCCACACGGACTTATATCGTAGTTTCACTTTCAGATTTTTCAACCAAAATGATTTCAGTTTTTTTTAGATCTAATAATGTGTGTGATTATTATTAGTTAGGGATTGCTTCCCAGGCTAAACGCCCCGCTTACATTGTTCTTTTTACCAATTTGTTACGTGTAAGACAACGTTTCCATTGGGGTCCTTGTAGGTACATACGAAGCTAATTATTTCCATGTGTCGTTTTCGGAGATAGATACCTACCTTACTACTCATTATTTTAAGGGGTGCTTTAGTTGTGGATTTGTTTTTCCTTTTGCCTTCCGCATTGTGGTCTACCTATACAGCATACGAGTTCAACTGTATATGGACAGTTGTATGGGTATATACATATTGTCTATTTATTAAACACTATACTGCTCGAAAGTGGGGTTTCATATTCTATACGAATGCCTACCTAATAAAGCTGCTTTCAATTGTGGGATGAGTTTACCTGGTATTATAGCCAGTGTTCAAATGAGGTGAAACGACGGGTGCCCACGTGCGCAGAGGTAATATTTTCTTTCGTTCATTTATACGAGCGATTAAGGGTTTGATCGTGCAGTATCAATGGGCTATGACTCATGCTTCCTCACCTACGAAATAATACGCGTTAGGGTGTAAAATGTTTCTCGATTATCAACCAAAGAGTCAAAGTGTACTGTATTGTTGCTAGAGTAAGAACATAGAAATGCGATAGCCTATTTTGATCATCTTAGACTTTTAATCTTTATAAGAATTTGAACTATTAAAGATTGACTATGTGAGGGTTTCGTTACACTAGTCTCAGATCACTCAACTGATTTTCAAAAAACGCTTTTAATCTACCTAACAGTGTGATGATACATTTCTTATAACTTTTATTGCTTTCTTCGGGTATTATATCGATTGAGAACATTTAGAACTTGATGCTTCGCGATGTTTTTGATAACACATACTACATAGGATAGTGGCAGGACTCAGAGAATTGATATTGCTAATGCTCCGTTAATAACATATCTAAATTCTATAATCAATGCATTGTGTAGGGGGTTATATATGTTATGCTGAGTAAAAAAACGAAAAACGATTTTTTGAATGGATTTAAAGTTCATACTCTCAAAAGCGTTTACTCAAATTCCCAACGCGGCTGAGAACTAAGCACTGAAATTTCAGCTCTTGATATCTCGCTACCTCTGAAGTGCATGCGTGCATAGTTCAAACTTTACTTCGATATCGTCTTTTTTCTAAAAAAGGCTTCCCAGTAGTATCTTTGATCTGAATTATTATCCCTAATACTAATGCCAAAGAACAAATAAAAACTCTCGAAACCCGTTAGGGAAAATCATCATCATTACTGGAATTTTCTTTTTCACGAAACTTTTCGATAACCTTCCGTCACATCTATTAAAAAAATTTAAATACTTTATAATTTACATAATCTTATTAGGAACAGTTGATTAAAAAAGTTTTGTAAGATTGTGTAGGAAAAGCTGAAAATTTATGAATTTTCTCTATCTGCATCATATAAACCCTTAAGTATGCCAATTAATTTAGTATACCCTTTTAACATAAACTGTCGCACGAATGGAAATAGGTTCGCCGAATTTTGGAAGAAGTCGATAAAATAACCTTTTGAAAACTACCTGAAATTGTTGTAGTTCGATGCAATTTGAAGAAAATATTCTCAGAAATGGGATGTACCTATTACTGTGAATAATAAATACAGTAAAGACCCATTCTTATTATCTCCATGGTGTATATCAGGCTGACAAAATGGGAACATTGACTAAATCGCGACATTTTTTCTTCATAATAAACTGAAGCAGTTAAAATATTCTTCCCTTCCCTTGATGTAGTCTAATATCTATTTCTGATTATTTAACATAGTCTTCTAGCGCAAAAATTAAAAAAAAAATGCTTTTTTTATTTTTGCATATTTGCATCTTTAAGATAAGGAAAACATGATCAAGAAAGGATTTACTCAAATTCAGCCTTGTTTGTCTGCAAGAGCCCATCAAACATATTTTCATATGAGGTTGATAAAATTGGAGGCTGATCAAATCGGGTCTTCAATGTATTATAATAGATAGGCAGTATTCGAAGAAGTTTCTTGTGGACGAGTGTAGAACGACTTTGTTTCTACTTACTTGGAGTCAGTGGTGTAGTCAGAAATTCGGTTTGGTAGGGATTTGGTGAAAATCTAACTTACTGTTCAAATGGCATAATTATGAAACCGCCATCTTTGAAGTTTTAAAATTATGGAGTTAATTTAATCTCCATGATTACGAAACCGCCATTTTTGAAGTTTTAAAATTATGGAGTTAATTAATTCTCCATAATTTTAAAACTAAAAATAGTTAAAAAAAATTGTAACAGAGTTCCTGGCTTTCGCAATTTTGTTGAGACTTTCATTTTAAACAACTTTATTGTAGGCATGAATACTATGTATATGGAATATATCGAGTTATAAAATGATATTTACGAAGTGTTCCTTAATCTAGTTTTTTTCTAAAATAACTTTCTATTTTGAGCTTCACAAACTCAAGCTTTGGATAAAATGTAGATTTTATCGTTTATAAACAATAGAAGAGATTTATCATAAACAGTAAAATCATAATTTGATTTAAAATTTAAAAGTCTAAAATATGTTAATGCCCTGAAGGAGCCTTCATGCCTTCAACAAAGTGGTTTATAATAGCACTCCCCAAAAATTTGCTGAAAACATTAAGTCTGGAACTAACTTTGTTTGAAGAGTAAATTCGCCATAAATACTTCTTGGAGGATATAACGCTAAAATTATATTATCAAATGATGTGAATTCATCGAAGATACTAAACCTGCGAAATTGGCGGAACAGAAATGCCGTTTTTCATAAATTCCCCTACTTTTGGAATGTGGTTTTCTCATTATTAATTCTATAACGTTTTCATCTCAACTCGACGCATTCCCAAAATAAAAACATTTTCAGCAAATGTTGGACGTTATGCAATTTTTCGGTGAGCAGTTTCATAGACATTAAAGTAATTCCAGTTTCGCTTATTATTACAGTACACCCCTCCAAAACTGAACTCAATATGATAGGAAATTATGATTATGATTATGATTGATTTCAGAACTCTGGAATGAGTTTCTATTGGAATGTTTTTAGGCAGGTATTTGATATTGATGTTGTTAGACAACTGTGAGATCAAGACCAATAGATCAGTTACATATCAGGATCACATTCCCACAATTTTTCAAAGGTCCTCATGATGTTTTAAACAATAGGTTATCAATGTACTGATCAGATAATTATCATTGTAATATTGAACTAAATCAGTCTGCATCAATAAATTTTTAACTTCAATCCAATTATTTTTTTGTGAGGGGAGGAGGTGTGGTTCAACCCCAAAGCATGCTCTTAGCTGCACCACTGTTTGGAGTATTCGCATTTCATTTCCCGAGATATGTTTCAGATCGATCCGATGGTTATAAGTCAGAAGGTTCGCGGAAATGAAAATTCTTGCACCTATAAGTGATCAAGTTCCATCCAGACAACTTGGAATTGTTCTGTGGTTAATCTATTGGTTGTAGATAGAAAAATGAATAACGAAATTCGTTTTATCGAAATAATATTTGGCTCATTTGAATGGATCATTACTATATTTAACAATGGATAGGCGACAAAGGGTATTCGAAATATGTATTTAATGTCAGTAACGTTACTCGCAATAGTAAGAGCTACAAATTAGCTGAAGGCATTATTTCAATACAATCACTTCCAAGAAAATTTATGAAAATATCTCACTCTTAGGGGGATTAATCAGTAAAATCACAATACCAAAAGAAAGATCATATTATATGCTTTAAATTCTCCGAAGATACTATACACCTAAAATTATCCGTTTTGGCGCTAATAATACATTCAATGTTTTTGGTCTTATTTCTGGCTATGGGAAATGATAAAAATCTTTCGTCTGCATTTAATGTTAAATATTTCTTTTGATAATAGTCCGATTTCAACAATCTATAGTTCGTTCGAAAGTTATTTAGCTTTCTTAAAATATATAAATTGTCTACTAACGTCGTCAATTTCAGCAGCAAATTTCAAAAAACTGCAGAAAACGCGATTTTTGCACGCTCAAATATTCATATCTTGGAAACTAAACATCAGAAACAAAAAACAAATTAACAGCGCTCTGTCTGGATGATAGGTCTTTCATTTAAAATTGGTTTGGATAAGATCGGTTCAGTCATTGCTGAGAAACACGAATCAGAGTTTGTCAGTTACATACACACATACATAGGGGCAGCAGGGACAGGAAGGACAGGAGTCCAGCTTAGGGGTTTAACGACCCCCCCCCCCCGGCCCTACTGCGAGTTGCGGAGTTTTGCTAGGATATGGTGGGGTTTGGAGTGGGCTCTGCTAAACCTCTAAAAAGCCATAATACCGAAAGCAGCTCCGACGAAGCTAGTCTGTGTCGCTTCTGCTCAGATCCTTAGATTCCAATAATCGAAGATCTTAGTAATAAAAGCACCCTAGCCCAACCGGAGTGCCAACCGGCACATCAGGATCGACGCCAGTAACATCCTGATTATGGCATACTGGCCTTGGCGAACGACAACGGACAGGACACGGATTTCGAATAGGATGGCGACTTTGGGCTCACAGGCGTTCTGTTCTACTCCCTGAGTAAGGAAGGATGACACCAACCTGAAATGGCGATTGGGCTAACAGCATGGCTGCCTCCGCCCCCATAAAACTCTGGCAGGTCTCCGAGTACGTTCGAAACTCGCCATCATTTGGTTGGTGGTACTAGGTTCGATTGAAGCATTCCCGATTTACGCCGATCCGGCTCTGAACACTACTCCCCATGAAGGATAGTGTCAACCCTTGCATGACCTCCCTGCTGCCTTTTGGCAGTATAGATAATCATGGGATCGCAAGAGGCGACCATGTGCAGCGAGTGGAGATAGCGGCCCGGAGGTGGAATAAATAAAATGGAGAATAAACAAGCAACCGATATAAATGGAGCAGGCACGGCGAATCCGTTCGCCAGAGGCGGGTTAGTGAAGTCACCACCAGCAGCAACTGAACTCACTCAGCAAGAGCTGAGAGGTGGAGAAACAGCAGCAACAGCAGCAGCCGCAACAACAGCCAGGGCAGAACGGGACCCCACAGAAGCCAAACGTAATGGCAGCGAAGCACTTGGTGGAGGAGCTCCACAAGTTTGAGGATGCAAGAAACAATGTCCATAAGGACATTAAAGAAATGGTCATCAAAATCCGAAAGGTGCTACTATATGCCGTAAACGAGTACGACACGGCAACGCGGAGGGCTGATGTAGCCGAGAGAGCATTGGCGTCGGCTAAGGCTACTATCGTCCTAGCCCCTCCGAAGCAGGGTAAGGAGAAGCAGATTGGTGTGGAGAACACGCCAGTTTCCGTGACTCCAAAGAGGACAAGATCCTCGCCAGGAGACGGAAGACCAGGCCGGCCCAAAAAGCAGACGCTCGAGGTTGCTGTGGCTGTTGCCGACGAAAAAGACGACACCCAACAAGGAGAAAGCTGGAGTACCGTTGTAGGTCGGAAGGAGAAGCACGGGAAACAGCAAAGGAAGAAGGAAGATCAAAAAAGGGAACAGAAGAAGGAAGGAAAACCTTCGGCCCGTCACTAGGCGCCAAAAAGAGATGCACTGATCGTCGAAGCGAACGATACGAAGTCCTACGCCGCTCTTCTCAAGAAAGTGAGAGAGGACCCAGAGCTGAAGGAGTTAGGAGAGAACGTCGTTAGAACGAGGCGCACACAGAAGGGCGAGATGATCTTCGAGCTGAAGAAGATCCTTCCGTCAAGAGCTCGACCTACCGCGAGCTCGTTGCTAAACCCTTGCGATGCGAAGCGAACGTGAGAGCCCTGTCGCAGGAAGCCGTAGTCGAGTGCAAGGGTCTAGATGAGATAACGACCATCGAAGAGCTGAAGCATGCACTGATCGAGCAATACAAACTGGATGTACCAGCGACGATCCGGATTTGGAAATCGTATGGAGGAACGCAAACAGCGGCGATTCGACTACCGGTGGCCGCTGCCAGCAAGCTGGCGGAGACCGGCAAGATAAAAGTAGGATGGTCGGTGTGTTCGCTGAGGGTCACTCCGCAAGTTTCCAAGCAGATGGAGCGATGCTTCAGATGCTTTGACCTCGGACACCTGGCGAGGAACTGCAAGGGCCAGGATAGGTCTGCATTGTGCAGAAAATGCGGAGAAAAGGAGCACGTTCCTAGAGACTGCACGAAGCTATCAAGGTGCTTGATCGGCAAACTGGAAGACGGAAACGACCACATGACGGGAGGCTTCAAATGCCCTGCGTACTTAAAGGCGCAGGCAGGCCAACGATGATGATGATGATGGAGATAACCCAGTTTAATCTCAATCATTGCGACATTGCACAGCAACTGTTGTGGCAGTCGACAACAGAAACGAAGTGCGATCATTGCAGAGCCGTATCGTGTTCCCCACGATAACGGTAACTGGGTTGTGGATAGTGCAGGGATGGCTGCAATACAAGTGATGGGCGGCTTCCCTGTTCAAGCGGTGGTGGATAACACACAAGAAGGTTTCATGATCGCCAGGATCAACGGCGTATTCGTCTGTAGCTGCTATGCTCCCCCAAGGTGGACACCAGAGCAGTACAATCAGATGCTGGACGCACTAACTGACTCGTTAGTCGGACGAACACCGATTGTTATAGGAGGAGATTTTAACACTTGGGCCGTGGAGTGGGGTAGCAAACGCAAAAGATTACAGCCTATTCGAAGCACTGGCGAAGCTGGACGTAAGGCTGTGCAACGAAGGTTCCGCTTGCACTTTCCGCGAAGACGGCCGGGAATCCATCATAGACGTAACATTCTGCAGCGCGTCGCTGATGGATAACATGAATTGGCGAGTTAGTGAGCAGTATACACATAGCGACCACCAGGCTATCCACTACATCATTGATCGGCGGAATTGTACTGTAACGCGGAGAGGACTGGCGAGCGGAAGTGGAAAATAAAGGACTTCTACAAGGACCTTTTTGTGGAAGCACTTCGTGCTGACAGCGTCACTTCAATGCCCAGCGCCGATGAGCTGTCGGAAACAGTAGCGAGGGCATGCGATGTAACAATGCCGAGGAAAATGGAGCCGAGGAACTACCGGCGTCCAGCGTACTGGTGGAACGAAAGGCTCAGCATCCTCTGGGCTGCCTGTCTAAAAGCAAGAAGACGCGTTCAAAGATCAAGATCAGAGGCGTTCAGAGAAGAGTGTAAAGTAACATTCCGGGTGGCCAGGGCTGATTTCAAACGCGAGATAGCGCTAAGCAAGTCCACCTGCTACAAGGAGCTGTGCAGAGAAGTCGACGTTAACCTCTGGGGCATATCGTGTCGTTATTGCAGGATCAAGGGTCCAATGACGCCAGCCGAAATGTGCGCTGACAAACTAAAAATTATGATGGAGGATGCTTTCCCGAAGCACGACCCAACCATATGGCCGCCTACACCGTACGTTGATGCAGACGGTGGAAATGCTGGTGACAATCAAGTTTCCAACGACGAGCGGCAAAAGGGCTGAAAGCGAAGAAAGCTCCCTGACCGGATGGTACCCCAACATGGCACTGAAGACTGCGATCCTGGCGTTAAAGGATAGTCCTACAGAAATGCCTGGACGAAGGATACTTCATGGTAGATGGAAGATCCAGAAGTTGGTGTTGCTGCCAAAACCAGGGAAGCCACCAGGAGATCCAGCATCGTATCGGCCTATATGCCTGCTGGATACTCTTGGTGAACTTCTGGAAAGGGTCATCTTCAACAAGCTGACGACCTACGCTGAAAGTGAGAACGGACTATCGCAGAGGGTTCCGGAAAGGGATATCGACGGTGGACGCCATCCGCACAGTCATCGAGAGCGCGGAGAAAGCGTCGAAGCAAAAGAGAAGGGGAAACCGCTACCCGAGCAAATACTCATGGGTTTAAACACCACATAACCTCTTGAAAAGACCTTAAACAGGGTCCATGCCAAAATTCACAACCACCAAGACACGATAAAATGGTCTCAATAACCCATAAATACACCAACATATGGTATTTTATATGGGATCTACCGGACCATGGTGATGGTGTTTTCATGTGTTGAACCCATTTCAAACACCCATGTCAAACCCCATGTGCATGGGGGTATTATGGGCTATCCGTTTGCTCGGGTACTGCGCCGTGGTCACGATCGACGTGAAGAACGCGTTCAACAGTGCTAGCTGGGGGGCCATCGCCGCAGTGCTGCACAGAATGCGGGTTGCGGACTATCTGTACAAGGTTCTGGAAAGTTACTTCCAGAACCGAATACTGGTCTACGAAACGAACATCAGAAAGAGGTCAATTAGGGTCACGGCGGAAGTACTTCAGGGCTCCATACTCGGCCCAACGCTCTGGAAAATAATGTACAACGGAGTATTAACACTGGAACTGTCTAGACGAGTTCAGATCGTTGGTTTTGCAGATGATGTTGTCCTGACGATAACTGGAGAGACCCTTGAGGAGGTGGAGATGTTGACGGCAGAGACAAAAGACATAGTGGAAACCTGGATGGCTGAAGTCAAGTTGCAGCTGGCTCATCACAAGACTGAGGTAGTGCTGGTCAGCAACTGTAAAAAAATCCAGCGTGTCGAGATAAGCGCCGGGAGACAGTCCATCCCATCGATGCGTGCGCTGAAGCAGCTGGGTGTGATGGTCGACGATCGGATAAATTACAATTACGACGAGCGTATCTGGCACGCTGTCAATAGAGTGGTTACGAGTATACTCTCCGAGCTGCAGAGGAAGTGGCGAAGGGACCAGCAAAGAAGCATCACTGGCTAGAATGCCGCCGGGAAACCACAAATCGGATTTCAGGAGAAATTCCGCCTCCGGGGAACTCTCCGACGGTGAAGACTAGGTCCATCGCCGGGGACCAGTTGAGTAGTACGCGATATAGCACTAGATTAGGGTCGTCGGGGCGCCAGTGAACCGGACGTCAGGCTTCACCGGAATTGCCGGACCGACCTCGACACCCTACCGGGTAGCTCGTGAGTAGGCTAGATCCACTGTAGGGGATTAGACCGAGTAGACCGTGTCGAATAGCTAGCAGTGGGTCGTTGGGGCGCCAGTGAACCGGAAGCTACGCTCCACCCGGAATCGCTGGATGGACCTCAGCACCTACTGGCTGACCCGTTGAGTAGGCTAGCTCCACCGCCGGGGACTAGACCGAGTCGATGAAGCGGGGAGCTAAATGGCTCACAGAAAGGCACATCGGGTTGGGAGCAATCTACCGCCGGAGAATTCACGGTAGGGTAGATTCGCCGCCGTGGACTACCCGACAGAATCGTGACGGAAAGGGGAGCTAATTGGCTCACGAGACAAACACCGGTACGGAGAGAAATTCCGTTGCCGGGGAACTCTCAGTCGGAGTAGGATAATATCCGAGTTCATCTCGATAAAGCTGGGAGCTAAATGGCTCAAGGAAGCGGGTATCGGTGTCGGGGGAAATTCCTCCGTCGGGGAACTATCGGTCGGAGGAGTGTGAGTTCATCGTTGGGGACTATCCAAGTAGATCGTGATAAGGTCGGAGCTGAACGACTCACGGAAACACGAGCTAAATGGCTCAATGAATCAGCACCTAAACCGCTCACGGGGACGAGAGCTAAACGGCGACGTGGATAGATGGAGACAACAAGCAAGAGAAGAGTCGAGAGTTAAATCAAAGCCATGAACCAAGTGAGGCTCTGAGATAGAGCAGAAGAAAGAGTTGCGACGGAAGCACAACGAACCCCCCACGAAGTAATACGATGACGTAGTTCCGTGGGGAAGAAGGGCGTAAAAAGTAAGGAATGTTTTTAGTGGTTAGGCACGAACGTGAGTCGTGAGTCCCACACAGTGCCAATACACTATAGGCCAGGCTTTTGAAGCTTTTTTAACCTAACTAAAAAAACACACACGCAAATTCCACCGCCGGGGAACTCTCCGACGGTGTAGACTAGGTACATCACCAGGGACCAGTTGAGTAGCACGCGATATAGCACTAGCTTAGGGTCGTCGGGGCGCCAGTGAATCGGACGTCAGGCTTCACCGGAATCGCCGGACCGACCTCGACACCCTACCGGGTAGCTCGTGAGTCAGTCGTGAGCTCAATGAATCAGCACCAAAACCGCTCACGGGAACGAGAGCTAAACGGCGACGTAGATAGATGGAGACAACAAGCAAGAGAAGAGTCGAGAGTTAAATCAAAGCTTATAGCTCGAGCCACTCCATGAACCAAGCGAGGCTCTGAGATAGAGCAGAAGAAAGAGGTGCGACGGAAGCACAACGAACCCCCCACGAAGTGATACGATGACGTAGTTCCGTGGGGAAGAAGGGCGTAAAAAGTAAGGAATGTTTTTAGTGGTTAGGCACGAACGTGAGTCGTGAGTCCCACACAGTGCCAATACACTACAGGCCAGGTTTTTGAAGCTTTTTAACCTTACTAAAAAACACACACACAGACATTGTCCCAAATCGTCGAGCTGAGTCGATTGGTATATAAGACTCGGCCCTCCGAGCCTCGGAAAAAATCTTGAAAGTTTGGGCGAATTCTATATATTTCTTTTATAAGAAATGTAAACATAGAGTCCAATGGAAGTTGGATTTTTTTGCGTTTCGGTTTTTTCTCATTTGTATTTGTATGTATGCAAATATTTTTGCAATGTTCCAGGCGTTTGGTCCTTGAACCAAAAGACAAGTTCGTATTCCGCATTCTCATCAGCAAACAAGAACTGCTGCGCTTGGCTTTCTGAAACATCGCTCGGAACCAGGCAGTTGGTTAGATGTCATTCAAGACGTATGACTTTTTGGATTAAGCGTCTAACTAGTTCCAGTTTTGGTGCTAGTTTAGATTTATTGTCTAACTAGCCGAAAGTCTGGTGCTGGTTACTGATGAGGAGAATCCGAAACGCAAAAAATTCAAAACTATATGTATGGTATTGTGCACCTGTACACAAAAACATTTGGTTCAATCGAAAAAAAATTCCTTTTGGAAATATTGTTGCAGATTTATTGGATTTTTATATTTTGAAGTTATTTGAATAACTACACTATCAGTCAAAAGCTTAAGTTCGTTTGCTTTTTTTTTATTTTACCTAATTGAGTGGGTTTCTCAGAAAACTTTGTCAAGCAAGTGCGTCTTGTCTATATCATGTTACTACACACTACTGGTCAGAGTGTAGTAGGAGGTTTGACGCTGTGGATCACATACAAACTTGTTATGACAGGCTGTATTCTTTCGATGCATCGAGCACATAATAGTGTAACATTTAAGTGCTGCGAGAGCTCACTACAAAAATTATATTTTTTTTATTAAAAGGTAAGTAGAAATATTTTTATATTGAAAATCATAACTGTCGAAAAAATATTTATTCAAATTAACCTAATTCGAAAATTACTATCTCATTATTGAAAAATGAAAAAAAAAAACTACACATTTTATGTCTCGGTCGTAGAGAAATGGGTCGAAAAATAAATGAATAATGATATTTAATAACAATAAATGAAGAAAACCACAGCTTTTTGAATATCACATTAACATTGTAGGGTGAACTTAAACTTTTAACTGGTAGTGTATGTAAGCTTGTAATACCACGAAGATTGTATTTTTTTTTCTCTTCTATTATTTTCATTTAGTCACACTAAGTTATTATATTCGCTATGATGATGATGGATTTTATTATTAAAGTTATTAAAAAAATAATGAGATGTCTACAGTAGAGTCTGTGGTATTATATAGTCCCGTACAGAGGAATGCGCAACATTGCCTAAAATGATCTTCTTTGATTCTGGCAACCACAGTTTTTGCTGTAGTTTTGTGTGACTTCTACCGAGTTACACAATAAATTAATATGGTGGCTTATAGCACTTTATTCATAATACTCTTCCAGGTAAATTAATTTACATTGTAGCAAAAAAAATATAATAAACTGAATTATCTTGTTTAATCGATTGAAATATTTCGCCATGATATTATTTGTATCAACTCTAATACTTTTCTTGCATGCTTCCCGAAAGAATGTTTGTTTACTTTACACGATAAGTAGCCATCTGACTGTTTGATAGGTAGATTTGGCTTCGCTGTGCGAGCCTTTAACATAAACAATACCTTTAGTCCACAGAAGTCTGAGCGACACGCGCGCGTTAAGCAGATTGAGACTAACTTGAAATCGAACAATAGAGTTAATCTCGGTTATTGCTGCGATAGTGGTAATAACGGAGTTAGTTCGTTGAGTGTGGGGCTTGATGACTCCTTCTGATATAACAAGATATCGGGTTCAATTCCTGATCAATCCAGGATATTCCCGGAGAGGAATATCGCTAGATCGCCTTGGGTTAGTGGTGGGCAACGTTAAATAAAGGGGCCTGATGTGGATGAAATAACTCGACTGGAGTCTGCGTCGCCACTAGGCTCATCACTTCTTACCTTAGTTGGTGGTAGTACCGATGTCTTGGTCAGGCGGGAGGAGTCCAAAATGGAAGCTATTGGGTTCAATTCCCGATTCTATCAACAGTCTTCCCGGAATGGAAATTTTCTTGTTGGACCCTCGTTGTTGGCAAAATATTCCAAATGGATCTGGTTACGTTCTTTTGAAGGAAAGGGTATATCTGCAGATTGAACAAGTCCGTTTTTTTGTTAACTGGTTTTGTTATGAATCAAAATATTAATTATCTTCTAGATCAGTGATTCTCAACCTGAGTTCCGTGGACCCCTAGGGGGCCGCGAAGTCATTGCTGGGGATCCGCTAAGGGACCATTCATAAATTACGTAACGCTTTTAGGGGGGGGGGGGTACAACAAGTTGTGACATGTTGTGACATAGGGGGGAGGGGGAGTTAGCTAGATCGTTACGTAACATGTTTTCACCGAAGAAAAAAAAAATTTTTCTTGGAATTTGTTGCGTAATAGGGGAGGGGGGTATGGAGAAATTTGTGACAATTTGTTACATGGGGGGAGGGGGGAGTCTATTTTGGGCAATTTTTGCGTTACGTAATTTATGAATGGTCCCTAAGAAAAATATATTTTCCGAGCTCAGATTGGAATTTCAAGTCTTGTTTCCCTACAAACTGAAAATAACATATGGATAGCATACAAAATCGATGTTTATCCGTGGGGGTCCGCGGCAACCCAGGGCAATTTCTAAGGGGTCTGTTGTACGAAAAAGGTTGAGAGCCGCTGTTCTAGATAAATCGTTCTGCTCACACCTTTGTCGGGGTATCAGGTAAGACCATCATCATCATAATCATCATCATCATCACTACCAGATTAAGTTTTTGTAACGTATTTTTTTTCTTGCTTTTCGAGGAGTTTCTCCAATAAATATTTCATAGATAATTCCATCGCAAAAAAAATTAAAAAAAATCCGAATTACTCCTAGATTGTAAAAGGATGGAAAAATGAAGAGTTTTGCAAATCATCGCCTAGCGCTCCCATTGAGTGGTGAAAATGTAATTTTATGGCACCAAAATGTAGCTGTGGTTTCAAACTAACAACTAGGATCTATGACCGATAAATTATTTCTCATATATCCACCTAAAAGAGCGTTTTGATTTGGTAGGTCCGAATAGCCCCGAGTTCCCCTATTCAAAAATATGGATAAAGAAAACTATTATTCGAAAATAAATTTATCACTAATTGGAAACATCAGCAAAGTTACATAAATCTTATTATAAATTTCGCTGGACGTTGTTACTTTCAGAAAACTACATTTTTTTTCCTCAAAATGTTTTGATTTTGTTGTGGTGTGAAGTGTGTAATAGGTAAATCTTCGGTGCTTTTTTCTCGAGAAATGTAAATTTCGGCCAATGAAATCAACTAAGCTTAACGATTCGTGAACCTTTGACAACCTCTAAAAAGAATTGAGAACGTCAAGAATTCTATGATTTTGGTCGGGAATACATACAAGATATGTAGGATTTTCTACACATTTAGCAAAATTGGTTTTGGATAGGATTTGTATGCAATTTGCCAAGATTCTGGCAGCAAACCGGTAGTGCTCGGTTTTAGCACGAATTTGGCCAGGAAAATACATTTTTGCTCAACTTATGCCAGAGTTTTGTTCGACTCTTGCCAGCTTTCCGAAGGATTTGATGTCTGGGACGTTAGTTCGACGATGACGATTTTCGGAAATACTAGAATATGACTTTCAAATTCGTTTTATTTTGGATTTTTTAGATTCATTTTATTTTATTATTTATTTTATTTTTCTGTTTAGGTCTGGTTGAAAAAGAACACTTTGTCTCTACTTTGAAATGCGAATATGGGTAGTATAGTCTTTTTGGAAAATATTAAATCAGTTGTGTCTTTTTTAAATGTTGCTTAATTCGAACCGCCTTGACTTCACCACAAAATTTGCTTATGAGTTCAATGTATGGGAACTGTCAAGTTATTCCCGCCCCGGGCCTAACAAAAACCTGTTTCAAAACACCTAATGGTGTAATGTTGCCTATTTCATTTATTAACATTAATTTTAGATGATTTGCTACATATAATATCAATATTTTATTGTTATCACACTTGTGACATAATTAGATCGCAGAACTACCCGCATGAATGAGAACCATAGGTGGACAATTTGCTAATTGTTTTTACACCATTTGTAACGTTTGTGTTGTTCATTACCTCATCATGGCAGATATTGATTTCTTAGCATTCGAGCTAACAAAAGCAGAAACATGTACAATATTGCATATGGTTGCAGTAGTATATATATATATATATATATATATATATATATATATATATATATATATATATATATATATATATATATATATATATATATATATATATATATATATATATATATATATATATATATATATATATATATATATATATATATATATATATATATATATATATATATATATATATATATATATATATATATATATATATATATATATATAATAAAGAGATTGGTTCAAGAAACTCTATTCTGAAAACAAGTTGTGAATTTACTGAATATTGAATGAACTATTTCTCGAAAAATAATAGGTAAGTTTACC